>NW_026111802.1:0-332500 GCF_024679095.1 Eriocheir sinensis
GAGATATATATATATATATATATATATATATATATATATATATATATATATATATATATATATATATATATATATATATATATATATATATATATATATATATATATATATATATATATATATATATATATATATATATATATATATATATATATATATATATATATATATATATATATATATATATATATATATATATATATATATATATATATATATATATATATATATATATATATATATATATATATATATATATATATATATATATAATAGCTAATTTCATCGTCTCATTGAGACAGGAGATAAATCATAAATACAAAAATACTACATTACTTGAAAATATATTACTCTGAAATATTGTTATATATATACACCATATAAAGAAAATGTTAATGCTATAAAATCACTCAAAACATATCTGAAAAGTTTGATTAATTAGAGGAAAAAAGACAATGATTCATTGCTTACGTCCACTACAGAAATTTCAACACGACGAAAACTTATGATTAATACAGAACGGATAGAATAAATTCACCCTCAAAAATATTATAGTCAATGCACGAAAAATGAATTTAAATTGAACACAGAAAAGTCGACTCAATGTTTTGGTGACTTAGGAACTACCCACAGAGAAGGAGGAGGAGAGGAGGAAAGGAGGAGGAGGAGGAGGAGGAGAGGAGGGGGTAGAGGAGGGAGATTAGAAGTAAGAGGAGGATGAGGGAGAGAGGGAGAAAGAAGAATAAAAGGAGGGATGATAAGATGAAGGGGGCAGGAAAGGAAGATGAGACAAAGAAGAAGCTGAGTATGAAATTTAAGTTAAAAAAAAAGGCAATCCAATGAGTAAAGAAAATAATAATAAATAAAAGAAGGAAAGAGAGATAAAGGAGCAACAAAAGACTGAGAGAGAGAGAGAGAGAGAGAGAGAGAGAGAGAGAGAGAGAGAGAGAGAGAGAGAGAGAGAGAGAGAGAGAGAGAGAGAGAGAGAGAGAGAGAGAGAAACCATGAACGCCTTCAAGTTACCTTCCGAGCTTCCTTTCCAATTATCATTGGATCAGGTAGAGAGAAAGAACTGTCACGGCTTTACATTGTGACTGGGAGAAGAGACAGAGGAAAAGACGGTGACGCAAAAGCATGGTCAATAATTCTAAATGCTTCAGGTAGATGTTGACCAATATGGAAAAAGAATACATGTACAAATTACGCAGATTATGATCGATTTCATTTTTTTATTTCCTCAACCTGAAGCAAAGGCATTAAATAAAGCTACACTACCTCCTCACTCACTCTCTCTTCATTCACACCCACACCCACCCACCCACACATCTGAAACCCACCCAAGCGAGGCCCATCATTACCCTCTCTCGCCTTTGTTATCTCTTTATCTGGCACCATTTAGCGGCCCAGAGTCATCAGGGTGTATGTATATCAGGTGTAATAGGTGACCCCATGCCTCCTGCTCAGTGTGTGTGTGTGTGTGTGTGTGTGTGTGTGTGTGTGTGTGTGTGTCGGACGGGGTTTTTATCTCTAACCCCAGCATTTTTTTTTTTTGTAGTCATGGTGTCGGTCGAGGTGGTGGTAGGAAGCTGTGGCCTGGTAGTTGGGGGTACAAGGTTAATGTACATCGGTGGTAGTGATGGACTTATATTGTTGCTGGAGAGAATAGACGTGAAATTGGAAAACACAACGCAAACAGAGTGAGTTATACAATATGAAAACTAACGAGGAGAAAGTTGAAATATAACTGTAAGGACAAGAATACTGATTAATGATAAAATAAATGTACCAACAGATGAGGAAAATGTAATGAATGCTTCAAATGAGATAAATGTATTGGATCAACAGCAATGATTCCATGTTAATAAAAACAAAGCATACAAACACTGAGTAAAGACAGAGAAAGTGGCTAGACGATGAAAAATATGCATTGTGGAAAGAGGAAGTTGTATAAGAGAGTTGACAAGTTAAAAGGAAGCCAAAAGAAAGACAACTTAATGTCCAGAATGGAAGGAAAGAGAAACGAGATAACTTTTTATCTCATAGGAAGGAAAACGGTAGGAAAGCTTAGAAAAAAAAAAAGTTTGAATAAAAAGGAAGAGTGCAACACAAGAGACGTGAACATGCGTTGGGAATATAGACGAGAACGGACTCGAATATTTTCAAGACTGAAAGAAGACAGAGGTAAATCACAAAAAAATAAAATGTAAATAATACACCTATAATAAAGTTAGAACAAAACAAAAGTATGGCGAATGCATCAATTTATCACTCCAAAACTGTGAACAAGAAAGCGAAGTTGACACCACCAACGCTATAAGCCAATGAAGAGAAAGAGGCTGGCAGGTAAAGGCAGAGAGAAAGAGAAAATCCTGGAGACCAAAGGAGAACGGCTCGAGGTATCTGTTCTCAGCTGCATCCAGGCACGCGGTGATTGGCGCTGGTAATTGGATGATCACCTGCAGGCTTCCTCTGAGTTACCTTCGTTCGCGCTTTTCTCTCATTCCAACCTCTTTCAATCCGTTTATTCACGTGTGTTACCCAAACAGATTTACGTTGTTAATATTTTATATTGTTTGTACAGAGGGAGTAAACTACAAAGGGAAGAGAATGTACTCGTATCATTTGCATAATATTTTAAGGAAACGTGTGCAAAACAAAGGAAGAATAAAATATTTGTATTGAACGAGAAATAGAGAATGGGAACAGAAACCATCCAGAGGAGCCTTGTGTATGATTCAGTCAGTCAGTCAGTCATCGTCATTGCCCTCTTCTGCATAAAAAAAATACACGGAATAGGAAATGAATATGTATCACATTGTACATAAATCAAATTCTAAAAGAATTCGATAAAAACTAAACAAAATAATATTATCAAGAGTATTAACATCCTCAAAGGCCGCATTTAAAGAGGAGCGAAGGCAGGAAAATGTCTTCTCTTCCCATTTATTTGCTTCCTGAACTTCCGTCGTTCCGAGGAGCTTAACTTTTGCTCTATTGTTTATGGACGAGGTGAGAAACGACCATTTTTTATATTTTTTCTCTCTATTTCGCTTTTTCCTCCATTCCTCATCTTTCCTCTCCGGAGAGCTTTATTAATTAAAAACTATCATTCATTATCTCATCAGTATTTTCGACTCCTAACAGTTTTTACACTGTCAATGCGATTACCTGACGACTGCAACATTATTCATGATAATAGATGCATTTGAGTTCTCGATATGAAGTTAAAATATGACAGTTTGTCTACATATTTCTATCGTTCCCGATATCCTTCGCTTCTACTCAGCTCACGTTCATATTATCTCCGACTTCTTATTTCTTCACGTCAACTTGCATTCACCCTTTGAGCCAATTTCTTTAATTCCCTCTATCTTATACCTCGAGGAGAAAAGTGCATTAAAATCCTAGCGTTGCGAAGACCCGTAAGTCTAGCAAAAGTCTTGAGGAAGTGAGTTACGTGAACATGCAGTTATGTAAAATATTAATGACCTAAATGAAACACTTACCTATAAAAACAACAACGCTGGAATATTAAGGATCAATAGAGAGAGAGAGAGGAGGAGAGAGAGAGAGATGCCATGTCGATAAAAATAACACATAGCTGCACGATAAAGAAATCCAATATCATCTGCAGAAAAGTTTATAATTGCTAAAAAAAACAAGAACATAGAGCAAAAATGCGTTGCACCTCTCCTTTACTTTGTTTCCTCACTCCATTCTTCTTCCTTTCATTTCGCTTGTTTTTTTCTCCACTTCATTCTTTTACTGTATTTTTTTCTCTTCTTGCATGGAAAGAGGGAATGACAAAGAAAAAATAGTCAAGTGTAAAATAGAAGAGGAGGAGAAGAGAAGAATGTAGAGGATAGATTGAAGAGAAGAGAAGAGGATAGGAAAGAGAGGATAGAAAAGACGAGAGATGAGAGAGATTGACTAAGGTAAGGAAGTGAGGCAAGTGAGGGGAGGCAGTGTGAGTTGGGAAGATAAAAGAGAACGAGTAGAGACAAGAGCAAAGAAAGGTACAGGAGAACCAGAAAGGAGAGGAGAGAGGTGAGAGAAGTTAGAGGAGAAGAGCAGAAAAACAAAGGGAGAGAATAGAGGTAACGAAAAGCAAATCAGAAAAAAAGTAGACAAGTACATCGCTCCTTTTGCCCACCTTCTGCCCCTTGGACTACCTCTGTTCTTTCTTCCCTTCGTTCCTTCCCCAGGTTCCTACCTCCGTTCATCCCTTCAAAGACATAATTACTGAACAGAAAAAATCTTTTGATAAAATTTTCTAAATTGTCCCCACACCTGAAATTGACCTCTTTTAGGCCACTCATCTCTACCTTTTATATGAGCAGAGCTGAATGTTTTATTGTTTTTATTTATCACACAGAGCTTCTTCCTATCAAACAAAAAAAAAAATAAGCACTGGTCAGGACCACTCAAACCAGACCACCAACACCTCTCGTCCCTTGAACAGCATCTTGAAAACCGTTTTACGTCTCTTCCTTAAAAAGTGATCTCGCAAATGTTACGGATGCAGCACCTTAAGTAGGCGAGACTATCCGGCAGGGCCCTCAGCGCACTCTCCCTTCCTTTTATTTTAAGAGACTTTAAGCAACACCGTGACAGTCCAGTAATAAAGGGTGTGTGTGTGTGTGTGTGTGTGTGTGTGTGTGTGTGTGTGTGTGTGTGTGTCTCTCTCTCTCCTCAAGACCAGCAAATTCAACAAGCAATCAAACGAGTAATTGGGCAATGAGGAGTAGAACTGCTATTAATACTTTAACGATAATACTATGCAGTGTTCAGCGAGGATTTTATTAGAGAGACGAGAGAGAGAGAGAGAGAGAGAGAGAGAGAGAGAGAGAGAGAGAGAGAGAGAGAGAGAGAGAGATTCAAACTATTTCCTCATATTTAAAGAGAGGCACGCAAGCCACATTAGTAAGGAAGGGACAGAGTGGGAAATATTTGACTAAGACAGAGATGGAGAAAGGAGAAACAACCTCCCGTCTGTCTATCTGTCTGTCTGTTAGTCATCTGTATTTTCTATATATTTTCTTTTCTGGTTTTTTATTTTTTATTTGCATTTTTTTCTTCCTTCTTCTTTTTCTATTTTCTTATATTTTTTTTGTCTTTTATCCTTTTCTTCCTTATGAATCAATCTCTGCTTCTTGTTCCTTTCTTCTACTTCTTCTTCTTTTTCCTTCTTTTTATTCCTCCTCCTCCTCCTCCTTCCTTTTCCTCTTCTTCATCTCCCTTCATTTACTCAACGTCTCCCCTCGTCTCCCTCTCAGCCTCCGGCCCTTAATCAACCTCTCTCCTCACGAGCAATTTCCAATTGTCTTTCACGCCACTCTCACACCAGAGGTGGCATCCCTCCATACCCCCCCTTTCCTCCCTCCTCCTCCTCCTCCTCCTCCTCTTCCTCCAACACCTTTTCTATACACCTATGTTTAGCGAAATTTTCCTGTCATATTTTTTTTTCATTTTTAATTTCTCTGAATAGGTGTTATCTACTTCAGTTTCTATGCTAGTGTTGTTGTTGCTGTTGTTGTTGTTGCTGTTGTTGTTGTTGTTGTTGTGTTGCTCTTACTCTTCTTTCTTTTCTTTATCTCTCTCTCAACGTTCCAATATTAGTACACTACATCACCCATTGCTGTCACCCCACCAAACATCTCCATTATCTCCCAACACCTGTCTCAGTATCTCCTCTGTCACCCTTTTCCTCCCTCACCCCTATTTTCACTCTTCCTCTCCCTTGCTGCAGTGTACTCAAACTTCCTCCTCCTCTCTCCTCCTCCTCCTCCCTCTCCTCCACTCTCTCCCCCTGTTCAGTCAGTTCTATATTTGTTCATCTCTCTCGAATTCACAGTCTGCTCGCTCGTTTCATCCCTTCTTCACCTTTTATTAATCAAGTTTCAGTTTTTCTCTCTCTCTCCTTCAATGCATCGTTCCTCTCGCACCCTCTCTATTCTATTCATCTGTCTGTCTGTCTATGTTTAGCGTCCTCTCCTCCTCCCTCCTCCTCCTACTCCTTTCTTCCCATCCTTTCTTTCACTCTTGCCATTTATCGTTTAATTTCACTGTCTCGTCACACACCTACTAACTCTGTATTCTTTTTTTCTTCTTCTATGGCATCTTAATAATGTTGTATATCACCTTTCTTCCCCTCATCTCATGTCTCCTCTTACTCCTCATACCTAACGTTACTCTCTTTCTACTACTATCTATCTGTCTTTCCTCACACCTGTAAACAACCTTAATTATCTATCTTTATCATCTACTCTTACTCCCTTCTCACTTCACTGTTGCTATGTTCTCCTCCCAGTTTTCCTCCTCCTCCTCTACCTTCTCTCATTCCTTGTTTCTGTTCCTCACTTCCTCTGAACATATTTATTCTCCCAACCATATACGTGGCTACTCTTTTATCCTTCTCCTTTACCTCCTTCTCCTCCCTCCTTTTCACTTATATATATCTCCATACTCTCTCTCTCTATCTTCTTCACTTACACCTTTGTTCCTTTTCCTCCAGTCCTACCTCCTTCTGACATGTTCCTAACCTCTCTCTCACACACAACAGTCGTACTTCCATTATGTCTCCTCCACCTTATCCACCCCCACCCTCATACGCACCTCCCTAACTCCTCTATCTCTACCCCTTCCGCTCTCTCACTCTATGCAATCCTCCTTATGGTTGTCCTCCACTTCCCTCTCTCTCAGGCGCCATAAAGACCAGTGATGTTGCGGCGCCAAGCTATACAGTGGGATCAATCAACATCTCAGAAGCACCTCGCCTACCTTCCTCTCTCTCTCTCTCCTCACTCTGACTTTCCCCTCACTCTCTACCTCACAGTGGTACACATGACCCATTCTGTCCTCACTCACTCACTTCCTCTCTCTCTCTCCTGACACAGTCGTACTCTATGCAACTTCAGACTGCGTCAAGGTGGTCTGACCCGCGCCTCCGCTTCAACAAGACGGACCTCAGCAGCAAGGGAGTTCTCCATGAATTGGATACCGCCGCCAAGCTCTGGAAGCTCGACACCTTCTTCATCAACGCAAGAACTCCTACGCCCACAAGATCACGGCGCTCCAACACCTTCATCCGCCCCAGCACGACGGACAGATCACGGTCCCTCAGTGGGTGCTGATTGGCTGATGATCAATGGCTGGGTCACTGGGTGGATTATGATTGCTGGTTGGTCGCTGGGTACAGGGTGGGTAGCACGGTTTTAGGCGGAAGGTTCGTCGCGGTGGAAGAGGTTTGAGGGAAAGGAAATGGATGTTTGGAGAGAAGGGATGGATGTGGAAGAAATTAATGGACTTCTTGTAGATAGGAAGGAAAGGGGAAGGAAGGTGGAAGGAGAGGAAAGGCAGGGTAGGTAAGAGAAGGTAAGGGAAGGAAATGGAAGTGAAGGGAAGGGAAGGGAAGGGAAGGGAAGAGAAGGGAAGGAGAGGGAAAGGAGAGAAGGGAAAGGGATGGGAAGGGAAAGGAAGGGAAGGGAAAGGAAGGGGAGGGGAGGGAAATGAAGAGAAAGAAAGAGAAACGAAGAAAAGGGCTGGAAGGGAAGGGAAGGGAAGGGAAGGGAAGGGAAGGGAAAGGAAAGAAGGGAAAGGGTTGGGAAGGAAGGAAGGGCTAGGCAGGAATGGGAGGGAAGTGAAGGGAAAGAAAGAGAAACGAAGAAGAGGGTAGGGAAGGAAAGGAAAGGGAAAGGAAGAGAAGGGAAGTAAAGGAAAGGAAAGGGGAGGAAATGGAAGAGAAAGGAGAGTTAGAAAAAAAAGATGTTTAGAGGATGAGTAGAAGAAATGTTTTATGATACAATAAGGTGAAGGATGTTTAATTCAAGTGAAAGACATGTTTGAAGGCAATGAGCTGAGGGGTTTTTAAAAAGGAAAATAATGCCTGATCGAAAGTTAGAATTAGAAATGGTGTTACTAAAGGAAAAAGGGATTATCTGAAGGAAAGAAAAGGAAAGAAAAAAAAGGGGGTGTCCTTTATGAATCCGGGGAAAATGTTATAGAGAGGAAATGAAATGTCCATGAGATAGGAAAAAGTTCGATAGCAGGAAGGAGGAGGAACAGAATAAAAGGAGAAGAGAGAAGGAGAGAAGGGAAGAGGAGTGAGAGGGGAGGGTTGAGGTGATGGCAAGAGACAGGTGAAGGGAAGAAACGGGAAGGAATATACTTAAGTTAGTAGGAAAAAGAGACCAACATATCTTTAAGTAAACTGTGTGTGGATAAGGACTATGGTATGGTGGTGGGTAGTGGTGGTAGGTGTTGGTAGTTACCAGGATGGTATGGTTGTATGGTGGTGGTGGTGGTAGGTGAGGGAATAGGAAAAGGAAGGAAAAGAAAAGAAAATCCTAGTGAGACAATGGAAGGAAAGGAGATGATAGGAAGGAAGGAGAAAAAGGAACAGGAATGGAGGAAAGTGGAAGATAAGAAGTAGAGAGAAGGTGGTGGTGGTGGTGGTGGTGGTGTTTGATGTTTTGAAGATGAAGGAAGATGTGGAAAAGGCAGTTGGCTTTAAGAATGAAGGATACACAAGAATCTCTCTCTCTCTCTCAATCTCTCTCTTTCATATCTTTCCTTCCTCTTTCCTCCCAACCCTCTCTTTCTCCTCTCTTCTTCTTCTCCTATTCTTTCTTTCCTTTTCCCTTCCTCTCTCCCAAACCTTCTCTTTCTCTCCTCCCTCCCTCTCCTCCCAACTCTCTTCTTCTCTCCCTCCTCCCGTCCTCTATAACCAAACCTTTCTCTTCTTTTATTCTCCCTCTCTCAACCCTTTTTATCTTTTCTTTTCTTCCTTCCTCTCTTTCCAACCTGCTCTTTTCTTTCCTTTTTCCTTCCTCGCCTCTATATCCTCTCTCTTTTTTATTTCTCCCTCTCACCAACCCTCTCCTTCTGTTCCGTCTCCTTTCCTATTTCCTCTCTTTTATCCCCTTCTCTCTTCCTTCCTTTCCTCTTCCTTCCTCTTTCTTTCCTCTTCTCTCCTTCCTCTCGTCCCCCTGCAGGCTCACTGTCCGCGCCAGCTGCAAGATGCACCTGAAAGTTTCCCTCGACACCCAGCTCTGTCCCCTCATCATCGCCACATGTAAGTACCTTATGCGGCGTACCTGACGGAGGGGCGGACGGTGTGTGTGGGGGTAGGGTGGTTGTGTGAGGGGGCATGGTGTAGTGTGTGTGTGTGTGTGTGTGTGTGTGTGTGTGTGTGTGTGTGTGTTTGTGTGTGTGTGTATTTCATTTAATTTCCTCATTTCCTGTTTCTTTTTCTTAATCTTTTCTCCATCTCCTTCTTTCATCTCTCCCTTCTAATGTTTTCCTCCTTAATTCCTCTCTCTCTTTCTCATTTTCTCTGTTCCTTCTTCCCATCTTTTCCATCTCTTTTCTTTCATTACAACTATCCTTTCTAATCAAATCCTCTTCTCCTCCTCCTCCTCCTTTCCTCCTTCCTTTCTTTTCCTTTCTCATTTCCTATTTCCTTATATCTTTCTCATTTATCGTTCCTCCTTTCTCACAACTCTCCTTTCTAATGTTTTTCCTTTTCTCCATCTTTTTCCTCCTTTCCTCCCTTTCTCCTCCCCTCCTCCCCATGCTTCTCCCTCCATCCTACTTTTTTTTTTCAGTTACTCATTACGTTCTTTCCTTCTCCTCCTTCTCCTTTCTCTCTTCCTGCCTTTAGCGAGAGAACGTTAGCCTCTTAAAAAGTTACGGTTCTTGATAATAATTCTTGGTCTTATTAAAAAAAAAACTATCCACGTCATCTCTTGTTTATCGATGCGTAATAAAGCAACAGTTCTATCTATCTATCTATCTATCTATCTATATACTTCACCGCTTTTTATCATCCTTGTATTTCTTCTTCGTAATCGTGTTTCTGTTCTTCTTTCTTATTCTTCCTATTCTTGTCCTTATTCTTGTTTTATGCCTGTCTTCTTCTCGTTTTTTTATATTGTTCTTCTATCAAAATCTCACCTCTGATCTCTTTTCTTTGTTGGTTTTATTTCATTATTTTCCTGTTTCTATGTAATGACTGCAGGAATTTAGAGTTTTTTAATTATATTTCTTCCGTTTGTCGCAGTCTCTCTAATATTTCTTCTGACCGCCCATTTCTCTTCATCTTTTCTTTACTTTCTACATTAAACACTCTTACGTATATTACTGGCCTCCTCCTCCTCTTCCTCCTCCTCTCGTCCTCGTCTCCTCGTCCTCCTCCTCCCATTTTTTCACGACTTTTTCTCCTTCTTCAACTTTAATTTTCAACGCTTCCCTCTCAGCTGGTTCGTTTTCTTTCCTTCCTCCTTTTTCCTCTCCCTCCTGTTTTCCTCCTCTCTCCTTCGAGCACTCCTTTATCACGGTTCGTCATTTTTCTTTTCCTCTTCTTCCTCCTCTCTTTTCCTTTTTTGTCATTTTCGTTTTCCTTCCCCTTCCTTCCTTCCTTCCTTCCCTTCTCTCTTTCCTTATTCTTATGCTTTTCCTTCATTTCCTTTCCTCTTTCCTTCCTTTCCTTGCATTACCTTTCCTCCCCTTCCTTTTCCTTTCTCTTCTTCTTCCTCCTTCCTCTCTCCTTTTCTTTCCTTCTTTTCTTTCTTCCTCCCTTTACTTCTCTCTCTCTCTCTCTCAAGCACGTCACTTCAATACACTTCACCTTCATCTTCGTCTGTCTGTCATTCACTTCTAAACTTTCTCTCTCACTTTCAAGTTCATTCTGATTCTTCCATGTATAAACTTTTTCACTTTTCATTATTTTTTTATTTTCCATTTTTCTTTTTTTTCTTTTTCTTGGTGTTGATCGTATTTCTTGGTCTTGTTCTTCTTGTTTTTTTTCTTGTTTTTCTTTCATTCGTATCCTTTTAGTTCTTTCTGTTCTTCCTCTTTTTGTTATTTCTTTTTTTCTCATTTTTATTCTTTGTTGTTATCGTTCGTCTTAGTTGTCTTTTTTTTTCTTTTTCACTCATTATCTTCATCATCATCCGTTTTCATTTATCTTTTTATGCTTCCAATTATCACTATTATTATTTAGTCTTTCTTTCTTATCTTCTTTTTTTCTCATTTTATGTTTCTTCGTCTTTTTTTTTCTCCTCCTCCTTTATTTCTCCCACCTCTCCCTCTCGTCTTCCTCCCTCTTTCTTCTCCCTCTTTCTCTCGTTCTTCCTTTTTTCTCCCCTTCCTTTCTCCTTCTCCATCTTTCTTCCTCTTCCCTCTTCCCTTCCCTCCCTCTTCTCTTTCTCCATCTTTCTTCCTTTCCCTTTCTTCCTTCCCCTTCTTTTCTTTCTCCCTCTCTCCCTTTTCTTTCCATCTTCCCCTTCCTCTCCTCTCTCTTTCTCCTTTTTCTCACTTTCTTCCATCTTTCTCCCGCTATTTTACTTTTTCTCCCTCTCCCCCTCTTCTCTTCTCCCTCTCTTCGTCTTCTTTCCCTCCGCCAATTCAACTTTTCCTCATGCGCATTTTTAACCTCAACTTCTTTCCCCGTTCAACTTATTTTTCCTTCCTTCCTTTCTTTTTTTCGTCTCTTTCTTCCACGTTCCTTTCTTTTTCCTTTTTTTTCACAGTTTATATTTTTTCTTTCTCTTGATCATTTTTATAAAATAAGCCTCCTATTTCCAGGCCTAAACTCTATTAAATATTCGGTATTAGCATTTTTCTGTAAATTCCTAAACTTAATCCTTTTCTTTTTATTTATTTCACAAGTAATATATACATTTTTTCTAATTACGTTCTCTCTCTCTTTCTCTCTCTCTTCTCTCCTCTCTCATTCTTCTCAATCATTCTCTCTCTCTCTCTCTCTCTCTCTCTCTCTCTCTCATTCTCTCATCATTCTCTCATTCTTTCTCTCTCTCATTCAGTCCAGTCTCTCTATTCACCTCTCGTTACACTTTCTCTTTCCTCCTTTCACGCCTCACCTCGCCTCTCATCCTTTATCTCACAGTTTCACTTTTAATCATCCTTGCACCTTCATTTTCCTCTTTTAATTTACCTCTTTACTCTTCCCTCTTCACCTTTTTATAGCTTAGTCACCCAGCTCCCTGTCCCCCCCCTCCTTCTTCTCTTCTATCTCTTCATCTTTCTCCTCATACTTCTTCTTTTCCTCATTTTCTTACGCTAACTTCTCCCTCTCTCATCTTCATCCTCTTCCTCCATCTTCTCTTCTCCCTCTTTTTTTCCCTTCTCTTATTCTTATTTCTTCCTCTCGTCTTCCTCCTCCTTTTCCAGCTTCTGCTTCTAGTATCCTTCTTCCTCCTCCTGTTTCTCATTCTTTCTCTACTATTCTTCCTCTTCCTCCTTCCCCTCCGATCTCAGCTATCCCTCTTTCTCCTCCTCGCTCTTACCCCTTCTCTCCCTCTTGTTTCTTCTACTTGCTATTTCTCCTCCAGCTACTACTTTTCTTTCTCTCTCCCTCTTCCTTCTTCATCTACCGCCCTCTTCCTACCCTTCTTTTTTTCGCTCTCTGTATTCTTCTGCTCCTTTTCGATCTTCTCTTCCTCCTTCTCATTCACCAACCCTTCTTTTCTTTTCCTTCTCTTCCTCATTCCCTTCTTCCTCATTCCCTTCTCACCTCTCTTTTCTCTCCTCTGCTTCCTCTTATATAGTTTCCTTTTTACTTCTCCTCCTCTAGTCTTGACATCTTTTCCTTCTTTCTGACAATTCCTTATCGCTCTGACTTCCTGCTCTTCCATCCTGAAATATCCTCCTCTTTTTTGTCTCCTTATCTTTATATCGTCTTCCTCGGCCCTTTGATGGCCTTCCTCTTTTCTCCTGACCCTGCTCCCTCCCTGCCCTCGCCCAACGCCTCTTTCTTTTTTCCCACATTTTTCACGTCTTTTTCTGCCCTTTGATACTTCCTCCTTCCTCCTGCCCTCTCCTGATCCCTCCTCCTTCTCTTTTCCCCACACATACCTTCGCGCTCCTCGTGCTGCCCTGTTGACGTCCTCGCCCCGCTCCCCAGACGGTACAACGCCGAGGACATGGTGTACAAGTGGGCGCCATCCATGGTGACGGTGGACCCGACGTGAGCATCGCCCAGTACGAGCTCTTCAACATTCCACGGCAAGGACCGGTGGTGGTGCAGCGCAGGGTGAGTGCCGCACCGGCCACGGCTGGCGACATGAGGGGTTCAGGGAGTCAGAGGCATAGCATGCATGGACGACCGCTGCCGCCCCTCGACTAATGCTTGTGTGCTGAGGGCTAATGGCGGCTATGAGGGTAGGATTAGGACGAAGTTAAGAGAAGGGATTGTTTTCTCGCCTAACGCTATGAAGAAAAGTCGGCTGTAAGATCATGGCAAAGAACCAAAAACTGTTGTAGAACGAGAGATACTTATAAAGGCAGGGTAATGCGTTGCTCACATAATCTTATATAGCTCACATTGTGAATTAACTTAACTTATAATATGAAAACTAACATACTAATGAGGTTGGAGGTTTCTATAGTGTCAAAAAAATTTACTAATACCTATAAAAAACAGCCCTCTTACCACGGGCAATTAGTTGATGGCAACAGTGATATAATAACCTGTCCGACACATGTATTACAAATGTTGAACAATAACCAGGTAATGCCTTTGACTAACGATAATTAATTTCCCTTTTGCCTGCAGAGAACAGACGGCCAGGTGAGTGTTGATGCTAATGACAGCTTTGTTTGCCCCCCGCGGGTGGAATTATTGTTACCTTCCTGAGTACACCTGCCGCTGATGAGAGTGTCTGGCGCCTGCTGATTACGGCAATGGTATCGATTTATCTAGAGAGAGAGAGAGAGAGAGAGAGAGAGAGAGAGAGAGAGAGAGAGAGAGAGAGAGAGAGAGAGAGAGAGAGAGAGAGAGATACAATTACACACAAACACACCCACACACAAACAAACATAACAACATACAAACATAGGCACACACAAACAACAGGAGTAAATAAAGAGTCATCTAGTTGTAAATACATCCACTGCAAACTGAAAGAAACATACGAAATGAAGAGGAAAAATATATATGCCTTTAAAGGGGTTGAGAAAATTACATATATGCTACCACGGTGTTTAACAAAATAGAAAAAAAAAAAAAAAAAAAAAAATCGGAGATGGCGCCAGCAGCAAAAAATAGACAAAAAATAGACAAAAATAGACAGAAATAGACAAAAATAGACAAAATAGACAAAATACACAAAATAGACACAAATAGACAAAATAGACAAATGGACAAAAATAGACAAAAGTTGACAAAAAATATACAAAAAATATACAAAAAATATACTGAAATAGACAAAAATAGACAAAATAGACAAAAATAGACAAAATAGACAAAATAGGCAAAAATTAGACAAATTAGACAAAATAGACAAAATAAACAAAAATAGACAAAAATAGACAAAAAGACAAAATAGACAAAAATAGACAAAATAGACAAAAGTTGACAAAATTAGACAAAAATAGACATAAATAGACAAAAATAGACAAAAGTTGACAAAAATAGACAAAATTAGACAAAATAGACAAAAAAAGACAAAAATAGACAAAATAGAAAAAATAGACAAAAATAGAAAAAGTAGACAAAATAAACAAAAATAGACAAAATAGGCAAAAATTAGACAAAATAGACAAAAATAGACAAAAATATACAAAAAATATACAGAAATAGACAAAAATAGACACAATAGACAAAAAATAGGCAAAAAATCGGAGAGATGGGGCCAGCAGCATACCACTCCCTTACCCCATTAAGAAAATAGCCCCGGAAAGAGGATGTATCGGAGACCTTTTAAAATCATCACCGCGCTGACAAATTACACGATGCCTGACCCGTCCCCCAACCTACCTCTCCCCTTCACCCCCCGCACGACACCCAAACCACCACCCATGTACCCAACACATAGCCCACATCTTACCTGCCCCCACCCCCACCACCCACCCAACCACACGACACTCCTCCCACCCCCTCCTATGCTACCCCGAACTTACATGACCCCAACACCCACACAGCACCTGGCCCCAACGTTACCTGCCCCCATCCACCCCCACATCACCTGCACCCCCCCCTCCTTCACCTTCTCCCACCCACCCACACGACGCCTGCCCCCCTTTACTTGTCCTTCACACCTTCCCTCTCACCCCTCACTCCCCACAAGGCTCCAAATGCATCTTTACAACTTCACCTTGAATATCACCACCAACACCAACACTACGATCACCACCACCGCCGGCCAGTCATCACCATCTCTACCCTTCACCACCTCAACCACCCACCTCCCTCTATCAACCCCCCATTTCTCTACCCATACTACCACCACCAACAATAACAACTCAATACTACCAATACCCACAACCACGACCACCACCATCAATATCACCCAACATCACCCTCTTAATTATTAACAAGACCTTGAAATAAAACACACACAAAAAAAGTAGATCCCGCCCCCACATATATACTACATTGACTACAACCCCCCAATAAGTCTCTACCATAACCCCCACCACCACATACTTAAACCTCTACCCCACACACTACATACACAACCACTTCTATCACCACCACCACCATCACCACACAAACCTTCTAAATCAACCACTGCCTACTACCAATACCCTCTATTCATACCACGTAGCCAAAAACAACTCCCGAACCACCACCACCATTGCCACTGCGCTCATGCACCTCTCGCTCCCTCCCCGCCCTCTGCAGAAGTGGTCTCAACTCTGAGCGTCAAATTCCACCTGAAGCGGCTGACGGGCTTCTTCCTCCTCCAAGTGTACGTGCCGTGCATCCTGATCGTGTGCTGCCCTGGTCGCCTTCTGGATCACCAAGAAGGACGTGCTGGGAGAGGTCTAGGTGAGCGACCTGTATGCCCTGCCGCGCGTTCCTGTTGCCTGTGTGTGTGTGTGTGTGTGTGTGTGTGTGTGTGTGTGTGTGTGTGACTGTGTGTGTGTGTGTGTGACTGTGTGTGTGTGTGTGTGTGTGTGTGTGTGTGTGTGTGTGTAGGTAGGTTTGATTGTCTGTGTTTGTGGTTGTGTGGGTGGGTATGTGTTTGTGTGTTTGTGTTGTGTGTGTGTGTGTGTGTGTGTGTGTGTGTGTGTGTGTGTGTGTGTGTGTGTAGGAAAGGAAGGAAGTTAATCAGTAATTATTTTATGACGATTGTCAATATTTTAATCATGATAATGTTGCTGTACTTGTCTGCTTCATTATTATCATTATTATTATTATTATTATTATTATTATTATTATTATTATTATTATTATTATTATTATTATTATTATTATTATTATTATTATTATTATTATTATTATTATTATTATTATTATTATTATTATTATTATTATTATTATTATTATCATTATCATTATTAATATTATCATCATCATCATCATCACCTTCGTCATCATCATCATTGCAACTCTTACCCTCAACATCGTCATCATCATTAATATGCATTAGTGTCATTATAAGTAAAAGTTTTAAAACCATCATTGCCAATACTCAAATTACGAAACAATAATTGCCAAAATTACTCAATGGAAAAAAATCTAATATTCTGAGTCCGCTATTACCTCACGTGTGTGTGTGTGTGTGTGTGTGTGTGTGTGTGTGTGTGTGTGTGTGCGACTTTTTCATGTATGTGTACATTGTGTGTGTGTATGTGTCATCCCACTTAGCCATGTGTAACTGTGTGTGCGTAGAGCAAGCCAAATATTTGTGTGTACGTAACTTGTTTCTGTATTTTGTGAAGCCCTACGTGTGTGTGTGTGTGTGTGTGTGTGTGTGTGTGTGTGTGTGTGTGTGTGTGTGTGTAGCTGATCTGCAATGTGTGGTTAATAGGCCTATCGATCTATAGTATCTATTTATTTACCTGCCTGCCACTCTCCCTGAAAACAAAGGTGTACATTCAGTGTTTCCTGCCGGTGCTAACTCTCGTTCAGTTCAAATATTTCACGCCTCAGAGAAGACTTAAAAGAATAGGCTAAGAAGCGCACAAAGAAGAATGAAAAGAAAAAATACTGGGTTCAGCATGGAGAGGCATAACGCGAGCACCGTGTATTCGTTAGTAAACAGGCAAGGGTTGATGATACAGTAGCGACGTTTAAGAATAAGAACCGGTCTTGTGCAGGTCATATTATCACGTGCCAAAGTAACAGAAAGGCAACCCATGTATTATAGAGGCCAGGGCAGACAGAGGACCAGGTGGAGAGATTATTTTTTTTGCTTTCCTGAACATCATCAACAGAGAGAGAGAGAGAGAGAGAGAGAGAGAGAGAGAGAGAGAGAGAGAGAGAGAGAGAGAGAGAGAGAGAGAGAGAGAGAGAGAGAGAGAGAGAGAGAGAGAGAGGAAAACGTTGGGAAAGGCCTTTATCAAGCAATGGCCTATATGGAATTGGTGGATGATGATGATGATGATGTATCTATCTATCTATCGATATCTATCTATCTACCTGTGTGTGTGTGTGTGTGTGTGTGTGTGTGTGTGGGTGTGTGTGTGTACAGGTATGTGTGAACCCGGCCTAGTTTGGGAGCTACACACCTGAGCAACTGCCAATCACACCTTTCACCTTTGCTTTAATTAGCGCGCCGGTGTCCACAGGTACAGTACACTTGCCGGGCCTGGCGTGCACCGACCTGCCTGCCTACCCGCCTGCCCGCCACTGCCACGCACCTCCTCCCGTCACTAATGGTCACTTCCTCTTTTGTTTCAGCTGCACTCGCCACCTTTGTGTCCGTAACTTTCGCTTTTCATTATTCCCTCACACTGATCCACGTTCGTTTTATATTTCAGAGTTATATTTTCGCGAGTGAATAACCTTCAAATGCGATTTTACCCTTCCTGAGGCTTTTCTTCTCACCCATCATTAAAATTCCAGTCTTCCTTCACAGGGCACCTGCAATGGACGGGGGTGGGCATAAATAGCCACGGGCCATCATGCCATCATTGCGCGTGTAAATTGGGGTAATCTGTGGCATGATTGTGGGAGTGACCAGAGCCGGGAGCGTGTATAGCGATGGTGATGAAACACTGGTGGTGGTGATGAGGGGGGGGGAGGGGGGGGAGGGGAGTGGTGATGACGGCGGTATTTAGATCACCTCCAGCACACCATCTCCTCCTCCCCCACTGCAATACCCGCTCTGCCCCCGTCCTGCTCCGCCCCGTCCATTCCTGCTGCCGCTCCTGCTCCCGTTCTACTGTCGTTGCTATCACCGCTCACTGCTCACTGTCCCCCCCTCCCTCCCCCATCCGCCTCCCCTCCCTGCTCTTAACTATAGATGCAAACCTCACTGAATATGTGGGATGCTGGAGTTTATCGTTATTTCACATATACTTTTGGAGTCTCATTTTATTACTTAATGGATGGTCTTTTTTTTAATGTTGAATGTTTTGCCGTTAAGTTTAAGTGATTTATGTTTTGTTTATCTGTATGTCATTGGGGGTTTAAAGTAGGTGATATATGTTTTTTTTTTGCCTTTTCTTTGTTATATACAAGATTAAGAGGGGAAAAGAATACGTGTTTGAATCATGTATATTCTCTAAGTAGGTTACGGTGGCCCCTCCCCTTATCCCACACTCAACATTCATTATAATACCATAACCCCATCATATCATTAACCCCCACACCCCTCACCCCCCTTCCCTGCTAACTTCACCACTTCTCCACCCTTCCCTCCCTCCACCTCCACTACTTCCACTATCTTCTCTCCCTCACCCACTAACACCATGTCACGTTTTTCCTTTCACTACCACCAGCCCCTGAAATCCACCACCACCACCACCGTCACTACCTCCACCCAGAGCCTCCACCTACTTCCCACCTCTACTTTTGTTCCCATCCTCCACCATCATCAGTAACAAAACTCTCCTCCCCTACGATGTTTCTATACACAGGCCTCCCCCCCACACACACACACAGCCCTGACATCTATCCCTAAACCTTTCACAATCCCTCACTATCACACAAACATTTCACATCTACCGATCCACCACATAGCATCCACCAACCACCCATCTCGCTATTATCATCCACCCATCACCGCAGACTCTCCCAAAAAATACCACCACACATTGCCACCCCACCCCTCCATCCACCACCACACAGACCCCCTCCCATAAGTACCACCACCACTACACTCACCTCCACCCCCCCTCAATAGCCGCCCGTCACCACCGGCCATCACCACCACCTCACTACCTCTCCACAATCAGGTATCACCACTGTGCTAGTTCTAACCAAGATGGGATTTGCTGAACGCGCATCCTTGCCTAAAGTCACATACGCCGTGAGCTTGGACGACTTCGTGATCCTCTGTTTCACATTCGTCTTCGGCGCCCTCGTGGAGTTCGCGATGATAAACTTCCTGGAGCGGAGGGCGAAACGGCACCAGCAGCAGATGGTGAAAGCCAAGAAAGACTTAGAGGAGCGTGCTAAGGCCGGGAGTGCTGATGACGAGTTGATGGTGGGTACTTGTTACTTTGTCCATTATGTGCTGTGTCTCCTTATTGTGTATGTTTTATTTCTCCCTCGCGGCGCCAGGTGTGACCACGGTGCTGTCCATGACCACTCTAGGCTTTGGGGGGCGCTCAGCCTGGCCCGCTGTCTCCTACGCCACAGCCCTGGACTACTTCGTCATTCTGTGCTTTGCCTTCGTGTTCGCGGCGGTGCTGGAGTTTGCTTGCATCAACTTCATGGAGCGGGCGGTCAACAAGCGACGCAAGAAGCTGGAAGACCTCAAGCGCCAGATACAAGAGCGCATCATGGTGTGTTGCTATGACGGGGAATCCTGTAGATTTGCACGACGTGGCCCCTGTCCACCTCTAGCTCCTTCCCTGTCTAGCAGCCTCCCTGCACCTCTAGTTCGTGACGGTGGGGTGTGTGGCGCACGCTTGGTCTGTGTGCCGGTGGTGTAGGCAACACTGGCTTCTGCTGAGCCTCACACTCCGCCACCGGTGTCGAGGAGGGGAAGCTTTCCTCCCTGTGTACTGCGTGGAGGCAGACGTATACGCCTCCATTATTTGAAAACACTTGGCACAGCTAATATGTTGCATAACTTTTTTTAAACTCTGCTTCCTTTTTTGATGCAGTAAAGTGTTATCTTTCCTGACCTGTGTACCGTACAACATTACATCGTAGTAGTCTCTTCCTGTTCTGTACACGTAGTGACCACTGAGTGACTGATTGTTAACTCCCCGTTGATTAGCGTCACACCATCCTAGAACCCGCTTCACTGCTTGTCTCGTAATGTTGTGGTCAGGATCCTCTTTCTTCCGCAGTTACTCCTCTAAAATACTTCCCCTCCATCTTCCACACTCTTCCGTTTACTTGTCTTCCATCTTCTACACTTCCGTTTTCTTTGTTGACGGTAGCTTGCATGATCCGTGTACACTACTCTGCATGAGCCGGGGCAGGCTGTGTCTTGGGGTTGCGGGGCATGTTGGTGGTCACGAGGGGCCGGACAGCAGCCGTGACCCGCAGGAGGCTGCTGCGGTGAGCCGGCCCGCCGCCTCAGCCTGGGTGTGGATGTGGAGGCTCGCAGCACAGGGCCGGACTTAACTAATATATGGACTTGTTATTACTAGCTCTGCATCATTTAGCTTTAAATGTCACACTCTCCTGGTGTTTTAATGTGTACATTTCATAGTAACTAGTTATCTTAGTGGTGGTTATTCCTATTGGTGTGTAAATCTGGCTTATCCAACTTTTTTTCTTTTAATTGTTCCTGAGTGTGATAAAGGTCTTGGGACTGTCAATCCCTTGCCCGCCACACCGCCATGCCCTCAGCTGACGGAGCTCCAGGGGCGGGGCTGCGTGAGTGTCCTGGAAGCAGCAAGGATTCTGTGAGTGAGTCGTGGCCAGCAAGGAAAATTATCAACCTCAAACTACTGTCTTAAGAACTGACGGCGAGATGAGATCTGTTAAGTCCCTGAAGTTTGGTGCATCCCGACAGTAAACAACACTGTATGAACATCATCCAAAAATCAATACAGAAAACAGTCAAAGGACACTCGATACAGGGAAAATGAAGTAAAAACAAATGTCAATGAAATTTTGATATTTTGAGAATTGTTTTGCATCATGTCACCTTCAACTTAATGTACTTCAACCCGAAATTTCTTCATCACTTCCTGTATCCTTTCTAAGCGTGACAAAAATCCCTTTCTCCCCTTGTCTGGTGGTAATATGAGGCGAACGTCAGTCCATGAACGTTATGAACTTCGGGAACGCAGCCACATCCTCTCCGACTTTCATCTCTACTTCTCTGGTCAAAATATAAAGTCTGTGTGGATGTCGTGAGCTGCGGAAACTCATGAGACACCACAAGGATAATTTAGGACATAAGGAGTTCACAAAGGACCAGTCTGCCTATGATGAGAGTTCCCGAAAAAATGTAATGCGCCATCCTTACAGCGTCCATATAGCTGCCGTAATCGTTTGCACCGCCTGTGCCGCCCCGCCACGCACTGCCACACTCACTCTCATGTCTCCTTGCTGGGCTTCCTCTGGGCACTCAACTGTTGCCTCCTGTGGACCTCCGTCTCTGTCCACTTCCATTATTACTATTATTATTATTATTATTATTATTATTATTATTATTATTATTATTATTATTATTACTCATAATTCACTCAGGAGCAAACGTCAAAGGAGAGCTTAAAAGAGAGTTCAGCTTCTCATTGCCTTCCCCCGGCCACCCATCTTGCCTCGCGGCCACTCTGTGCTCACTAATCTCCCGCTTCTGGGATTTAAAAGGCTTCAAAAATCGTCTCATTATTGCCCCAAACTGTCATTCCTGAAACACCTGAGATCTAAACTTATGAGCTCCTTTGATGTTAAAGTAGTTGTTGTTGTTGTTGATGTTGTTGTTGCTATTATTATTATTATTATTATTATTATTATTATTATTATTATTATTATTATTATTATTATTATTATTATTATTATTATTATTATTATTATTACTATAATTACAAGTAGTACTATTATTATTTTCATTCTTATGTTTAGTATCAATAATATTATATATATATATATATATACACACACACACACACACACACATATATATATATATATATATATATATATATATATATATATATATATATATATATATATATATATATATATATATATATATATATATATATATATATATATATATATATATATATATATATATATATATATATATATATATATATATATATATATATATATATATATATATATATATATATATATATACACACACACACACACACACACACACACACACACACACACACATACACACTATACACCTACAGTATACACACACACGCACACACACACACAAACACACACACACACAGGCCCCAGTAACTCCCTCTGGTCCCCCAGGCGGCGGAGAAGGACGCGACGATGATGGTGACGACAACGGTGAGGGAGGACGGCGGCGTGGGCATCGGCGCCTCGCTCAAGGAAACCCTTCGAGTCCCTCTCTCCGTCGTGCCCTTGAGCGTCCGTCCTATCGAGGAGGGAGAGGCGTCCGAGGCAGGGACGCCCGACAGGCAGGCGACGCTGAAAGAGGCGCTCAGGCTGCCTCTCGCCCTGGTGCCGGAGACGCTCGGAGCCATGAAGAAGATGGAGATGGAGGGCGCCGCCAAGAAGGAGGAGAAGGAGGAGGTAGTGAGGTTGAGGAGTGCCGCCGTGTCTCCGGTAAGGCAGGAGGGTGAGGAGGACAGTGGGAGTGGAGGTGTGGACACCAGTGTGGTGAGTGGGGAGATAGACCCAATGCTGGGGAGTGGGCGGGTGTCGCGGGAGGGCGTACTCCCCTCCCGCAGCGACAGTGGCAGCATCACCAGCAAAGGCAGCCTCTTTAAGTTTAAGAAAGATTCCAAACTGAAGAAAGACAAGTCGCAGGACAGTGAGAGTGACTTGACAGTGATCAAGGTGGAGATACAGTCCGAGGACGAGGACACCACCGCCCACCAGCCGCCCCCGCCCCCCTACACCATCTGGCAAAAGCTCATGCGCAAGAAAAAGCTCATTACGGAAATGTCGCTGGCCAACAACATCCAGTCGGAGGAGGACGTGCTGGATCGCTTCTCCATCATAGACCTGTACTCCCGTCGCCTCTTACCCTCCTCCTTCTTAATCATCTTCACCATCTACTGGGTGCTCTTCAACTACTATATCACTGACGTGTTCCCGCACGAGGTCGGGCCCGTGGAGAGCCTCTCGCACGGCGACTAGCCCACCCTGAGCCGGTCGGACGTGACGCTGCTGACGGCGGCGAGAGAGGAGGCGGTGTGGGCGTGACTTCCCTCGGTCGCGGCGAGTCTCGGCAGCACGCATGGCTGCCAGGGTTGCTGCGGGCTGGCGCGCGTACGGCCCTGAGCCTGCAGGGCGCGGGGAGGTGAAGGCTGAGGGTGAGTGCAGACAGACTTTGCCACGGAACAATGGTCCAAGAGGTGTTATGGCGCTTCCTTCCGTCGCGTGGCATCGAGAAGTGACGCCAGCCATCCAATCACAGCAGGGATACTGTTTCACCCACCATCTGATTGGTCACTGACGTCCCACTCCACCGTCCCTCCTTCCTTCCTCTAGCAGCACTCACCGTCGACGACACGGTACTTACTTAATATCCTTCAGACGTAGCTATAACAGTATATCATCAACACAAATATATGTAACCAGTGGTATATATATCCTATACATAAATGTGAAGACCTAAGGCATAACTATATCATCCGTCAACAGACATTCACTCCATAACACTACCATTTTAGACGCGTAGAGTATAGATCACGTGCCATCATTCTCATTACTATGCTGCACAAGTATATTGCAAAGCCACTTGCAATATAAGTTTTTCAATAGAGGAAAAGAAACAGCAAAGTTCCGTGTACAGAACGCGACACTGAGGACCAAACTTTAGCTCACCCATAATGACAAAATCTTCACCATCACCGGAACAGTTTTGAATCAGATCACTCACCTTTGGGCTTTCCTGAACTGGCGGCGAGCACGGCGCCTGACGCCTGCCACCGCCAGGCCTCCTCCGCCTGCCGCACTGCGGGCTGCTGGGCGCCGGACCCACCTCGTCGGGGTAGCTGCGGCGGCGGCAAGCGAGTCGGCCTGCCAGGCGATCACCCTGGCGCCGGCCGTGGCCCTCGAACATAGCGACCACTGTCACGGGCTGTGGACGGCTGGTTCAGTTTTCTTATCGTTTTCAGTAAAGCCTCACTTTGTTAGACCTCAAGCTTGATTTAGCTGGAAGCCTCATATATATATATATATATATATATATATATATATATATATATATATATATATATATATATATATATATATATATATATATATATATATATATATATATATATATATATATATATGAGCATGGATGAAGTATTATACACTGCGACATGTGTGGGCGTGGTGGTGGTGGTGGTGGTGGTGAGGGGAGCACGCCCTGGCCTGCCCTCTCGCCGCCCTGCCGCTCTTCTTCGTCTCCACCTGAACAGACAAACGCCTGAGCCTGAACATAGTATACATAAGTGTAAATAAGAATATTTATGTTAAGAATCATTATGTCATAGAAAACGGAGCCTTCTATAAGAGTATTTTATCCGTAAGGACTTTGTTATGAGTATCATGACGCTTAGCACTAAGTCCCGCCAACACCTCATCTTGTCATTGTCTTTCGGGGTCGGAGCGAAGATGACCGAAAACTTTGGGACTCGAACCCTGTGTCGAGATTGAGCCCCTCGCTGCAGGGTTCACAGGCCACAAACCCAAACAGTTGATGCATTTCAAGGAAGGGGAAGTGTTTTGTAACATTATGTCTTACTCTGGATTCCCTGTTGTGTTTCATGTCACTGTTTCGGTCTCTTTAAACGCCTGTCTGGGACTTTCTTCTTTCTTTATCAAAGCGTTTTTTTAAATACGATGAGTCAATAGCACACTGTTTTCTATTTTTTCAGTAAGTGTAAGTCGACGTTTACGAGTAGCCTCCTGAGCCCTCCTGGACGAGGGTTTGATTCTCTCTGGAACACTAGAGTCTAAGGTCCGTGCATTCACGCGGCATTAACAGTTATCCAAACTGAGAGTGAAGAAGAAAAAATCTGTCACTAATTTTCAACCTCAAAAAAGAAAGTATTTGTAAATGTTTACAAAAATTAATATATATTTTTGTCTATCTTACAGATCGATGTTTATACCCTACAATACTCTTTCATATTTTATCAATATTGCTTCAATGTTTTCATGAATATTACCCAAACACACCACCAACACATCGGCCAGGTAGCATTTCCTTCACGTTTATAAATTCTTTTGCATCAATCCTCCATCCCGGTGATAATGATCCAAACTGTCCCATCGCAAGGCTCCAGCACGTCACTCTCGCTCAGCCTGTTCTCGGCACCAGCCAAGAAAGACACCGCCGACTGAATTCAAATTAACTTCACAAAATGGCCCCGCCCACTCCAGTCCAGGAACCACGGATACGATTTAACCTTTCCCAGCATCCACTACCTACATGCAGCCTTCTGTTGCAGACGGGGCGTGCCATACTTTAAGATTGGGCAGTAGCATACATTTATCGGGAAAGGAGGAGGGGGGGGGGTTGCCTCATTCGCGAGGTTAATTAAAAAGTGAATGTCTGACACCAGGCCGGCCGCGACGGGTCCGCAACCACGGGGATATCTCACGGCAAAGCTCAGTCACTCTTTCCTTTGGGGTTTCGAAAATGAGTTGGTTCCTGCCTTCTGGAGACGATTAGTAAGAAAAATCTTTAAGACTTTTAAATGACAAAAGGAGTTTCCTCTTGTTTATCATTGTTGTACTCAGCACCGCGCCGGGTTTGTTCTGTTCTTTTTATCATTGTTTCATTGTTGTTTTTATAGGATCCCTCAACTGCATCAGGTCACCAAGTTACTGCCTTCATTACCCTCACCTTCGGTTGCTTGTCTGACAACACACGTGATAGTTTTAACTGTTTATTATGATTATCCTTCCATTCTGTTTTCACATCGAACCTGAGTTGACTGTGTCCGAGCCTTTCTTTTCCGTTCCTCGGTCAAGACAAACTCGTTGTTGACTTACAGACACAAACCGGACGTGTTCTCTTCAAACTTTTATTTATGTGGAATGCATTTTACGAATTATCTCTATTGATTCTTTCTGTTGTTTTCAATCCATCATTTTCTTCAAGCAGCCTCCAAGTGATCGCAGTACACTGTATGATTTCATTTATGTATTTTACATGTTTGTTGGTCTATTTCTTTTATCTTCCATCCTCCTGAGTAGCTTTCACCGCCTCCACACCGCCACACCTCCCCCAAAACACTGCTACTACTACATACCACACAAACACTTCGAGTATAGCTCTCACCACAATGTACCACACCCACCCCACTGCCACTGACACACACCACACCAACACTGAGTATAGCGCTCACCACCACACCACAACACCACATCACTACACCACTATAGCAACACCACCACGCCACCACGCCAATACCACCACATCAACACCACCACACCAGCACATAAACACACCACTAACAACAACGCCACTAACACCAGCCCCACCACACCACAACGCTCTACTACACCAACACAATGATGAGGGTTAACCACCACACCAACGCTCACACACCACACCACAACACACCACAACACACCACACCACATCACACCACACCACACCGTCACCCCACACCGTCACCGCCACACACACAGCACCACCCGGGCCCTGGGAGAGCTTCCACCTTCCTCCTACCTGTTCCCAAAGACTCATTAAGTAAATTTACTGAAATAGATGTGTTTTATTTTCCTTTTATGGCTTTCGGCATGGTTCAGTTGCTTTTTTTTCTATTAAACTCAGGACAATCTTGTTTTCCCCTTTCATATGCACGAACGTTTTATATATCTTCATTCATGTATTCCTTCAGTCATTGAGTGAGTGAGTGAGTGAGTTAGTCAGTCCGTCAGTCGGTCAGTCAGTCCGTCACTCAGTCAAGAACTCTTTCATGTGTCATTTTCAGTGTCAAGTCAAGCCAACACTTGCTTACACTCCATATGCATGACCCTTTCAGTTGTCATTCATGTATTCAGTCGGTCATTCAGTCATTTATTCAGTCGGCCAGCATCCATTTTGCATCCATGTATCTGTGCAGTCAGATCGGTATGTGGAGTCAGATCGGTATGTGGAGTCAGATCGGTATGTGGAGTCATATCGGTATGTGGAGTCAGATCGGTATGCGGAGTCAGATCGGTATGTGGAGTCAGATCGGTATGTGGAGTCAGATCGGTATGTGGAGTCAGATCGGTATGCGGAGTCAGATCGGTATGTGGAGTCAGATCGGTATGTGGAGTCAGATCGGTATGTGCAGTCAGATCGGTATGTGCAGTCAGATCGGTATGTGGAGTCAGATCGGTATGTGCAGTCAGATCGGTATGTGGAGTCAGATCGGTATGTGCAGTCAGATCGGTATGTGCAGTCAGATCGGTATGTGGAGTCAGATCGGTATGTGGAGTCAGATCGGTATGTGCAGTCAGATCGGTATGTGCAGTCAGATCGGTATGTGGAGTCAGATCGGTATGTGGAGTCAGATCGGTATGTGGAGTCAGATCGGTATATGTGCACATCCGAACATGTGTTGGTCTCGTTCATCGGACAAGTAATTTTCGGGGAGAGGTCGTGCCAAAATGAGTGTCTCCCAGAGTAAACCGAACCACTGCAATTACTCCTCAAATCAGGGATAAAACTTACTCTTGAAATCTGAATTGAGAAAGAAAAAACAACTAATGTAAAATGAAAAAATAAAAGGTATTTTTTGTTAATTTTCATGAATGGAGAGATAGATTGCTAGAAATAAACGACGGAAAAAATAAAGATGAATAAAATCGAGCAAGGCAGATAGATCAATAGATAGATGAACAGATAGACAGCTTAATGACTACACCTAAAATATAAAAGATAAAGAAGAAAACTGAACACGATATAAAAAAATGCAAACAACTGTACTCTAAAAAACAAACAAAAAAAGAGCCAAATGCAAAACAATAAAAATGAAAAACTATCAGAGCAATCAACCTCACTGCTCCTCCGGCTGCTCGTTATTTTTTCTTTGTTCGAGCAGCGTTTAGCGAGCCTTCTGTTGAGCCTGTTATTGTTTGCCCTTGAGCTGCCTTCATTGCTGTAAAAAAAAAAAAACGAAAAAAAAAACTGACCCAGCCTAAAACAGTCTCAGCTAAATTCTCCATGCGATTTGATTCCTGGTGTGAGTGCTAAATGGAGCGGTGCGTACAAACAGGGAGGCAGAGAGCCGTATTTTAAGACACCATCGCTTCTCACATCAACTATTTCTAAAGGTCAAAGAGGGGATTAATCTGGTTTTCATGAGTGTTTTTTAAGGTTCATGGCACAGAAGAGGGGTCAATCTACCACCAGGGTCATAAAACTACTCCTGGAAATGCCCCAAAACTCTTAGGAAAGCCTTGTCAAATAGGTGAGCTTGGGCGCCGAAATGTTTTAAAATACGACCCATAAGCTACTCAGTGCGACGGGACGGTGTGAGTGTGAGTGTCTGCATGTCCTGACGACCCCTCGACCACTCTGCGCGACCCTATGTGTGTAGGCGGAAGGTGTTAGCGACGCGGCGGCTGAATGTAAGAAGAGAGAGAGAGGAGAGTGAAAAGACCTGAAGCGTTCTGATGTAGCGAAGATTTTTATGTCTTGAATTTCATCCGCGCGCACACACAGACAGACGGATCGACACACACACACACACACACACACACACACACACACACACACACACACACACACACAAATCGTTCGTGTTATATGTATGTGTTTTCTTACGAATGAAAAAATATAAACTCTTGCGTCGTATCCTCAAAATTTAGAAAAGTTATCGATTTTTACTACCCGTAGTTTACTTAATTTTTCGTTTATATCTCTGAACGCTGTTAGTGACTTGATTTCCTCTTGCTAGATTATAAAAACAGGACACTATGGGATTGGCAAATAGTCGGCGCCAACGAAAGTAACGAAACACACGCAAGATCTTAATTAATGACACGTCCCCATGGAAGACAAAACATAGCGGCGTGCAGATGCGCTTCTTACGAGGTGTGTGTGGGGGGGAGATGGATGGGAAAGAGATTTATCACAGCTTCCCTTTTCAAGTCTGCTCCTGCTATACTCGCGACAACTTCTCTCGCACCTGTACATACTGAACCGAATAGGATTGAAGTGGAAATGGAGACAAGACAACATGAATCTAAGCTCAGCTCTTGTACGCACGTATACTACTACTACCATGCATGCCCTAGTGAAATACAGCTACTTAGGTAAACACACACACACACACACACACACACACACACAGGACCTCTACCAGTATACAACCCAGCAAAACTCACCTCAGTAAAGAATGTAAATACTATGAAGACAATAACCTCTCATTCCGGCACTTTTTGAAATTAACTCCTGATTTATCCGTATTATTTGATCTTGGTGTACATAACTATGAACGTTAACAAGTTCGTATATCCGGGTACTGTGAGAACGGCGCCTGACTCACACCTACCTACCTCTCCTGCCTCACCCCTCCCTCCCTCTCCTGCCTCACCCCTCCCTCCAGTCCTACTCCCCCTTCCCTTTCCTGCCCCCCACCCCTCCCTCCTTCCCTCCTCCTCCTCCCCTGAGCACTGCGGAGGGGCGCCACACCGAAGGGTCCCTGAGTGTCGTAAGTGTCGCCGCCCTGCCCTGTGTCTGGCCACGCTCCTCACCGCCGAGCGTCGCCACGTGTTTATATCAAAAGTTTGCTCATCACCGTTCACCCGCCGCAGCCACGCCCTGCACGCGGCCACACTACGTCCTGTCCTGCCAGCACGAGCAACGCCCCACGCCGCGCCGCCGCGGCCACCCCACCCTGGACGTGGGCCCAACCACTCGCCCGGCGGCGCCGCCACGCTCGGCGCACGCCGCCGCCATCCCCGCGGCGGACAGATGTGTAATAACCGTTTTTTTTTATTTGATGAATGTTAAATACTTGAACAGTTTCAAGTACTTATATCAAAAGAATTTTTAGATGTTGAACACTTTCGTATTTTATTTAACGTTTAAACAATAACAGTATTCAAGCGTCTTTTCAGTGTTCGTACCTTTTGTCCTCCCGTTTAGCGACGATGCTCCTGACGATCCGTCGCCGAGAACACCTTTGTTCATACATAGTCTAGCGTCCATCAAATACTCTCTCGGGTGTTGAGCCCCGCGAACCACCAGCCGGCGGGCCCGCGTGCCGCCGCGGCTGCCTTCAGTGTGGCGCCTCGCCCCCCGGCGGGCGGGGGAGGGACGGAGGTCGGTGCCAGGGGAATGTCGAGACGAGGCTGTACATAGTGTACATACGGGCGACACACATTGTATTAGTAGCACCATGTATAAAACATATATATTTGTATGTATTAACTGCACATAGTAGAACACATATATGCTCACTGTGTATTTTCAAGGGAATGACTAAAAATTGGGGGTATTGCGTATATTCATGTCTCCTCGCATCCAGGTTACGTAATTGTTATCAATATTGTCCAAAGGAGACACACGTCATTTGTTTTCGTGTTGTTGTTTTGTTGTTCGGAGCAACAGCAGCCGGCCAGCCTGGCAGCCTGGCAGCCCCACGGCTGCGGGGGTCACCCTCACGCCGGGCGCCGCGCCGCGGGCCGCGTGGACTGTCCTGCCACACACTGATGAGCTGCTCCGAGCCACCGAGTTGCAGCGACTCACGGAAGGGCCGATTCGCCTCCATGTTACTTGTCACAGCGAGTTCCCGGAGAGTCCAGTCGACGCCTCTGTGACGCATCGAGCATCGTGCTGCTTTGCGACAGACACGGCGATGAGACGGAGCAGCGGCACCTCTGCCCGACGCGGCGGGTGGCCAGTGGCGTCGGGAGACTGGTGGGAGGAGTGGGTGACATCCCCCTAACACCAAACAGCAAGGCACTGGGTGGTGGTCTGTTTGTTATGTTTCCAAGAGCTCATCGTCCTGCTGCTGGTGGGCGACAAAGGTTGAGTGTCCTGACCTGACCACGACGACTACCCAACAGCGCCTCGGGAAGCTGTGTTGTATGCTCACTTATGTATCAGTTGTCAACAATAGAAGTTAACTTTTTTCTTTTCTTTTATTGATCCAGAAGGCGAAGCTTCCTTGCCTCCACCAGCCCTGTGACTCATCGCTCTCACTATCATCACCAACCCTCATGCCTTATCTTTATCATCGTTCTTGCATAATTCCCCTCATCACGTCATTGTTATTACAGCCACCTGGTCATCGTCACCCCGTGCCCTCGACACCCAGTACCTCCTACAATATAACCTGACTCAGCTATGAAGGCAGCGTGGGACCTGCTCAGGGAGTCCCCTGGCCATAGAGCTGCCAAATCAGAATATATGATACACAATTTCAAATAGTACGTAGATGACACGTGAGGGAGAGAGTGATGCACTGGGGTGATGCGGCAGCGCCGTGAAGAGGTTCTGGCCCCGCCCAGACTGACTTCATACTTGTGTCGGACTTTGGTCATCATCACCACCTCCACAACAATCACCACCACCATCACTGTCACCATCCCTACCACCGTCATCCCCCATCCCCATCCCTTCCACCCTTATCACCACCACCACCACCACCGTCACCACCCAGCCAGAATTGGGCGTCGGGGCGGACAGGACGCAGCTAACAGGGCGCAGGTAAGCAAAGGTGAGTGTCAAACATTTATTACAAACCCTAATTATGCCACCTGGGCACCCCAAAATGCGCGTTGGGCACCGGGACCAGCCAGGGCGTAATTCGCTACCTGGGCAGGGGTGGGGTGGGGAGGGGAGAGGAGGGGTTAGGGTAGACGCGGGGGAAGGGAAGGGGACCCGGGGGGAGCGGGGGTATATTTGGGAGGTTATGAATGTGAGAAGACAAACGCAGGACGGGGGGGCGGTAGGAGGGGATGGGGTTGTGAATGTAGTAGGTGGTTAAGGGAGAGAGACAGCAGGTGGAAGGGGGGAGTTAACAGGGAGGTAGTAGGGGTGAAGACAGGCAGTGAGTAAGTAAGGTAGAGGTAACCGTTCTTTTCTACAATATCGGGAAGAGGCCAAGGGTGTGGGAGGCAAAGTGACAAGGAGGGAGTGAGGGAAGATATGGGTTACTTGGGAGGAGGAGACCGGGAGCAGGGGCGGTGAGGGGCGGTGCTGTGCTGGGGGGGCTAAAGAAAACTGTGCATGTGCTTGTTTTGGGGGCTCAGGTGCGTCCGAGGGGGGGAGAGGGCGATGTGCATGACTACAGGACGATCGATACTGACGGCCGGTGTTTAGGCTGGGTAGACTGGCGGCTCGGGCGGGAGGGGCGGGTACGCGGGCTCGACTGGGGCTCGGCGTAGGCGGGCTCTGGGGGCGGGCGGGGTAGGAGGATTGCGCTCAGGGTACTGCGCTCCCCTCGTAGGTCAACACAGCCTCCAGTCCGTCGCCGTTGTCCACGTAATTGACGATCTGCGTGCGGCCGTCGGGGAGGTCCACGGTGTAGCTGCCCTCGGTCTTGTACCCGTCGCGGCTCTCAGAGTGGCCGTAGCTGGCGCCGGTGTAGCCGTCAGCCACGCCGTAGTTGTATTTGTACTGAGGCGGCGACTACAGCGCGGCGAACATGGATGAGAGGGAGGAAGACTATTAAGAATCCCCTACTTACTCTCTAGGCAGTACGGAAAGAGACGCTGATCCTAAGATGAGAGACAGCATAAGGAACAAACTGTATTGAGACGAGAGCCGGATTATGACAAGCAGGAATGAGTACTGTGAGAGGATTGTGATATGGGATCTATAAGTATCTCTTTGCACGGTATGGAAGGAGGCAATGATTGTAAAATGAAAAAAAGGGCGGCACTGTGACGTTGTAATAATGAGAACTTAATTACAGCAAATAAGAAAAGTGTGCCATAAGTAACCTATATACAGGCTCTCTGCACGGCATGGAAGTAGACGCTAGCTATAAGATGAAGAAAAGAACAACTTATTACGATAAACGAAGATGAAAGCGAGGAAGACTGGCAGAAAAAAAGGCGATAACTGTCAACTACCTACAGGCTCTTTATGTAGTTTGGAATGACCCGGTGCTTGTGAGGAAAGGAATGACGGCAGGGTAGGGAACACTCACATCTGGGTAGTCCTCGACGGGGTGGTAGCTGGGGGCGGGGGCTGCGTAGGAGGGGGAAGGGGGGATGTACTGGGGGGGCTCGTGGTAGACAGGCACCTGGTCAGCCAGCGAGGCCCCGACCACGCAGACGACGACCAACAGACTGACCTGGAACGACACAACAAGCGAACGACCACTTAAATCAACACACACACATACGAAACAAACAAACATACACACACAGCTAGTTTGTTTATTGATCGTATAGAAAATAAAACACTTTACTAAAAAAAAAAAAGAAAACATTGAAATTTGGTCCAACGCAGAAGCAAATTTAAAACTACAAATTAAACATTACACACACACACACACACACACACACACACACACACACACACACACACACGCAGACTTCGTGCCCCCGAGAGAGAGGAGTTGAGCAAGTCAGCGGCGGGTCAACAAACCAGGGTCCTCGTCTTTGCACAACACGAGGCGAAGAGCAACAGTGGGGAAATAATGAACGAGACCCGGAGGCGAAGCAGGCGACCAGGCGAGACGGACGAGGCACGGCGACGAGGAGGAGGAGGAGATGGACGAGGGGAAACTATGCATCGCTGAGGAGGGAGAGAGCGAGACAGGCAAAGCACAGAATGAAAGCGAGGGACAAAGGGACGCGGATATCAATGAAGAGGAACAGATAGACAGAGAAACAGATGAATGGAAACAAGAAGGATACAAAACAAAAAGGAAGGAATAGATGAACAAAGGGAAACATATATCAGTGAAGAGGATCAGATAGACGGAGAAAGACTTCGATTAAGAGGATGAGAGAAAACAAGAAAAAAAATAAGTAAAAAACGACAGTAAAGAGAAATATACATCGATGAAGCGCGAGAAAGGGAAACAGGCGAAGGAAGAGATGGACAAAGGTAAACAGATATCAATGAAAATAAAAAAAAGAGAAACAGACATCAATCAATTAAGAGAGACGCAGGTAGAAAGAGGTAAAAAGAGCATGCATCGAGAGAGAGGGAGGAATGGAAACAGACGAAGCAAAGGGTGGGCAAAGGGAAACTGTTATCAATGAAACGAAAAAGATAGACAGAGGAACAGAATGAATTAGCAGGATCAAAGGAAAACAAAAGAAACACAGAAAGAGGCAAATAAACAGAAATATGCGTCGATGAAGAGGGAGAAATACTAGAGGCGAAGCAAAGAAAGAAAGACAAAGAGAAACAGATATCACTAAAAAGAAAGAGACAGAGAAACATACATTGACTGAGACGATGGAAGAAAAACAAAGTAAATACAAGTAGACAAAGATAAACGAAAGGAGAAACATCAATGAAAAGAGAGAAAAGAAGGCAGGCGAAGCACAAAAGACGGACAAAGGGAAATAGAGGCAAAGATACAACAGAAAATTGGAGTGGCAGAGATAAATTTACGTAGAGGATTATGTAATGAGAGAAAACGTTTGAAGATGCTAATATAAAGACAGGGACTAAGGTAAATATAGAAATGGAAGCAAACATATATGGAGAAAAAGAATAGAAGTAAATAAACACAGGAAGAACTCAGGAATAGTATGAGGTAAGAAAAATAATGTAATAAAAAGATAAAACTACAACTAGGACGATCAAAAGGAGGGGGGAGGATGGGGAAAGGAAGGCAGGGACATCACTGGAGGCGAGGCAGCACAGAATCACAGACCAGAGAGACAAACAGGTAATGACCCACACCTTGAGAGACATGGTGAGGACTGCTGTGCCTCGGAGCCTCGCACACACGTATATATAGAGGAGACGACCAAACCGCCACTTTCTAGCCTCAAACCTATTCCCGCCTCCTAACTTTCTCCCCGGCATCTCCTGGACACCACCACCTTATAGGGCTTTAATAACCGGCCCCTCCTTCTTCTCCTACTTTCCTAACCACACCCCTACCCACAGCCTCTTTACCCCAATATTTTCCCTTCTTTAAACTTCTCCCTTCTTCATCTTCCAAACTATCTTCTGTAATTTTCTAGCTAACAAAAGAGACAGCCAACATCTTCACCCACTTCCCTAGGTACTTCATCCCTACCCACAGCCTTTTTACCCCAATATTTTCCCTTCTTTAAACTTCTCCCCTCTTCATCTCCCAAACTATCTTCTGTAATTTTCTAGCTAACAAAAGAGACAGCCAACATCTTCATCCACTTCCCGAGGTATTTCATCCCTATCCACAGTCTCTCTACCCCAATATCTTCCCTTCTTTAAACTTCTCCCCTCTTCATCTTCCAAACTATCTTCTGTAATTTTCTAGCTAACAAAGAGACAGCCAACATCTTCACCCACCTCCCTAGGTACTTCATCCCTACCCACAGCCTTTTTACCCCAATATTTTCCCTTCTTTAAACTTCTCCCCTCTTCATCTTCCAAACTATCTTCTGTAATTTTCTAGCTAACAAAGAGACAGCCAACATCTTCACCCACTTCCCGAGGTATTTCATCCCTATCCACAGTCTCTCTACCCCAATATCTTCCCTTCTTCAAACTTCTCCCCTCTTCATCTTCCAAACTATCTTCTGTAATTTTCTAGCTAACAAAAGAGACAGCCAACATCTTCATCCACTTCCCGAGGTATTTCATCCCTATCCACAGTCTCTCTACCCTTAAATTTCCCCTTCTCCATATTCCCCTCTCCCATCTTCCAAACTATCTTCTGTACCCCACTATATAGCCATCAAACAGCCGCCCATCCTCTTTTTTCCACTTCCTTAACCCTAGAACTGTAACGCTTAATTTGACTAACACAGCTAGAGAGTAGCGTGGATCCGGCCGGACCCGATGAAGAAAATATTGAAAAAAAATACAAAAAATCGTATTTCTTGACCTCCAAAGCAACAAATCTCTAAGAATAGACATTCCTCCATACAATCACAGTATTTAAATCAAAGTTTTATGTAGCGTACTCAGTTTCAGAGCTTAAAAAGAACTAGAAGCCAATGATACTACATTTTTGCGCAGTGGGAATTATTAGAAGCAGAATTCAATAAGTAAAATGGCATATGAAGGTAGAAATATTAATATGAAATTCGGTTTTTATGTAGTGTACTCAGTTTCAGAGCTTAAAGAGGACGAAAAACTAATGATAGTACATTTTTGAGCATAAGAAATTATTAGAAGCAGAGATTAATGAGGAAAAAACATATGAAGGTTAAAACTGTAATATGAAATTGGGTTTTTATGTAGCGTACTCAGTTTCAGAGCTTAAAAAAGGACTAAAAACTAATGATAATATATTTTTGAGCAGTGGAAATAATTAGGAGCAGAAATTAATAAGGAAAAAAACATATGTAGCAGAAATAACATCACGAAATCCTGTTTTTATGTAGCGTTCTTAGTTTCAGAGCTTAAAAAGGACTAAAAACTAATGGTAATATATTTTTGAGCAGTGAGAATTATTGAAAGCAGAAAATGATAAGTAAAATGGCATATGAAGGTTAAAATTGTAATATGAATGTCGGTTTACATGTAGCGTACTTCTTTCGGAGCTTAAAAAAGGAAGAAAAACTAATGATAATATATTTTGAGCAGTGGAAATTATTGAAAGCAGAAATTAATAAGAAAAATGTCACATGAAGGTTAAAATTGTAATATGCAATTCGTTTTTTTTTTATGAAGCGTACTTACTTTCGGAGCTTAAAAAAGGACGAAAAACTAATGATAATATATTTTTGAGCAGTGGAAATTATTAGAAGCAGAAATTAATGAGGAAAATGGGATATGAAAAAAATATATTATGCAATTCGGTTTTTATGTCGCGTACTCAGTTTCAGAGCTTAACCCTACAACTGTAACACTTAATTTGACTAACACAGAGAGTACCGTGGGTCAGGGCGGACAGGACCCACTGAAGAAAAAAAATTCATATTTCTTGACCTCCAAAGCAACAAATTTCTACAAACAGACATTCCTGCATACAATCACAGTATTTAAATCAAAGTTTTTATGCACACTTATCTTTGTGAATAAAAAAATAAAATAAAAAGTAAAAAATAATAGGTAACCTCAACCCCCCCCCCACACACACACACACACACGCATCCTCACAAACATCGTCTGTGCCTCCCCACGGCCTCTTATTAGCTGTCTATCCTCATTCTTTCTCCATCTCTCGTACCTCCCCACTCCCCACAACCCACTACTACTGATATTCTCCACCCTTCAAGCCTTCCTCCGCGTCTCCCCACCGCCAGTGCCTCCCCATAGTCCCTTAACACACGTCCATCCCCATCCTGGTTCCTCATGGTCCTCAGCACCACCACCAATACCCACGCACACCACCGCCGTCAAGTACTTGCAACCTAATCCAGTCCTTCAGTGCCTTGCCTGCCCTCAGAACCCCTACCCTCGGTATAGGCAAACCAGCAGCATTTTAGACAGCTCAAAACCCTCTATAGTTTGATTACAGAGAATACATTTGCTACAGCACAATAAGATATACGTAAAATGTTGTTTGATAGTTTTGTTCATTCTTAAAGAAAAAAAATATCAAAGACCTTATTAGTGAGCAGAAATAATAAAAAGTGGCAGTGTACTGGTTGCATGCTAGTCCCATTTTCTGAAGCAACGTCAGATAGCAAGCCTTCTCCTTTTATAATGGATTGTACTTGGCTGACGTCCTTTCCTAGCACCACATAGCCAGTTTCAGCATCACCATGAGTACTAGTGGCTTAGATCGAGAAATAATGACCTTACCTAAACTATCTTGGCCTAAGGAGCCGATGGTAGCCAAACATAGCCAGCTCGCATCCTTCCCTTCTCCTCCCGCTCCCACCACTACCTACGACCTCAGGACCCCTGATCGCAGATGAGGAGCTGTATCACTGCTTGATGTCCCACTTTCTCATTTACAGTCTTACGAGGAAGGCGATAAATAATGGATAAATAAAAAAAATAGATAAGTAGGCAACTGAATGAATAAATGAACGAATGTGATTATAACGACCTTATTTTGAAACATTGAGCTTACACACACACACACACACACACACACACACACACACACACTTGATAAGACTTTCGTAGAGGAGGTTGTGTTAGTATTTCCATGGGTAGTTTTATGAGCCAAGTAACAGGTTGCCTTACACTCCTTGAAGACAGATTGACAAGGCTTCTGCTGCACCATGAATGTGAAAAACACTAATCTCCTTTATGGTCTTGATAATTTTTTGTTGTGTGGACTGACGGCGTCTGAAAATACTTATCTATATCACACTTTTCAACACACCCACGTGATACCGGAAGCATGTTTTTATTTGTGTTATTATGGAGCTAATGTTACCGTAAAGAACTGCTATTGGTGTCATTTACAACCGATAGAGAGAAAAAATATCATGGACGTAGTCGTGAACTCGTGCAAGTGGTTATCATAGAGAACTAGCGGTAGGGAGCAGGGCATAGTATGTTTTTTTTATTATTATTGCTGGAACTGATATCAAGGGAAGGATGAGCTTGTGAAAGTGGAAACGTTAGGCTTGGACCCAGTCATGAACTCGTGCAAGTGGTTATCATAGAGAACTAGCGGTAGGAAGCAGGGCCTAGTATGTTTTTTTATTTATTATTATTGTTGGAACTGATATCAAGGGAAGGAAGAGCTTGTGAAAGTGGAAACATTAGTTTGGACCCAGTCATGAACTCGTGCAAGTGGTTATCATAGTGAACTAGCGGTAGGAAGCAGGGCCTAGTATGTTTTTTTTTATTTATTATTATTGCTGGAACTGATATCAAGGGAAGGAAGAGCTTGTGAAAGTGGAAACGTTAGGCTTGGACCCAGTCATGAACTCGCGCAAGTGGTTATCATAGTGAACTAGCGGTAGGAAGCAGGGCCTAGTATGTTTTTTTATTTATTATTATTATTGCTGGAACTGATATCAAGGGAAGGATGAGCTTGTGACAGTTGAAACGTTTGGCGATGCACGAGAAAGGTAGAATTAGGAAAATATATAATGTTAACCAGTCTGTAAAGGATTGCTGTCGTTTACCAGAAAGGGATACTAGGCAGGGTTGATACCAGGAAACACTAACACTAGGAAAGGCCGATGTTGAGAGAGATTGATATAATTTTCTAGGAAGGTGGAGCTAAAAATAATGCAGACCTTAACCTAAATATAAAGAAAGTATATGTTTTTGTTTCTTATTTTTCTTCATAAAACTCGTTATTAAATAGATCAAGAGAGAGGAATGGATAGATAAATAGATAGGTAAATACATAACAGAGAACTTTCCTCCTTTCTCTGCCATATGTCAGGTGTGGGGAGCACCGTGCGTGGTCACCCACACGCCCTCCCACCCCTACACCCACACCCATCTGAATACATGTACCTATTCGATTTTCTCACCCTTTGCTCCACTCTCATCCATACTCTCTCTCATATATATATATATATATATATATATATATATATATATATATATATATATATATATATATATATATATATACTTAACTGTTTTTTATTTTCTGTATCTATATTTTTTCCATCCTAACATAACTGCCCCTCCTCCTCTTACTTTACATTTCTCCTTCCTAAGACAGATGTTGATGAAGTGTGTGTGTGTGTGTGTGTGTGTGTGTGTGTGTGTGTGTGTGTGTGTGTGTGTGTGTGTGTGTGTGTGTGTGTGTGTGTGTATTTTACCACGGTCTAATCACGAGTTGGACTCGCAATCGCCAGCAAGTATCCTCCCGATTAGAGCAAGGCTCATTAGTCAATCTCTGGTACTGTTAGACCTCACACACCACACGCCCCATCCCTTGCTCAAGGAGGGACAGTAACCATTCCTAGTCAGCGGAAAAAAGCCTGCCTGAGCGGGGCTCGAACCGCTGCCTGTCATGCCGCGAAACCTGGCAGAGCAGCGCCTTAACCGACTGAGCTAGCGGAGCGGTGTGTGTGTGTGTGTGTGTGTGTGTGTGTGTGTGTGTGTGTGTGTGTGTGTGTGTGTGTGTGTGTGTGTGTGTGTGTGTGTGTGTGTGTGTTTTAAGCTAAGTCTTCACGCTATCCTCAACAGCAACTTGTCAATTTTCCTCAATTAACAAAAAACAAACAGTTAAGAAGGAAAGAAAGAGAGAGGGAAAAAGATGCTCTCTCTCTCTCTCTCGTATAAGGAAAGAAGGGAGGAAAGCAGCGAGTGAGAGCGAGCAATTACCTGCATCGGGAGAGGAAGGTAGAAAGTGCCCGTGACTACATTAACTTTTTCCGCCGGGCTGCAAGGTCATAATTACGCAGCGCCCGCAGACTGACGGAATGCAGAGACAGACCATGAGCAGCCTGGACACTGATGGTCGCCCGTGTTACCTGACAGCGTGGGTGGTTAATGGATGAGGAGACGGATGGGTGGATGGATGGATGGAGGGAAGGTTACTGTATGGATCTTCACTGTTATTTTATGTTCGCTTTCATGTTTATTTATCCGTGGCTTTGGCACAATAAATACAAAGCAAAAAAGTAAAGTTATCTTATATTATCAGCATGTCCCTGGAGAGTACGCCGGGCCTGAGTGGTTTATATGAGGCTTGTTACTGGTGAACACTGACTTGTTACTGGTTAAATTATGACTTGTGAATAGCATGATACTGGCTTCTTACTGATTCGTAGCTAGCCTGATTCTGCCTTGTAACTGACCTGTAACGAGCCTCTAAGTGAATATTAACTGACTTCTCATGACTGGGTTCAAAGTGGCTTGTACCTGGCTCAAATACTCTTGGGGCTGGCTTGTGACTGGCATGGCGAGGCTGATGACGCGAGGCTGTGGGTACCCGCTGCGGGGTTTACTGGTAAGAGGGCGGGGCACCGTAGGCAGGGGCGGGCTTATACACCGGGGCGGGCTTGTACTTGGGCTCCGGCTTGTACTTGGGTTCAGGCTTGTACTCGGGGTACTGCGCCTCTCCCTCGTAGGTGACCACAGCCTCCAGCCCGTCGCCGTTGTCCACGTAGGTGACGGTCTGCTTGCGGCCGTCGGGGAGGTTCACGGTGTAGCTGCCCTCGGTCTTGTACCCGTCGCGGCTCTCAGAGTGGCCGAAGTTAGCGCCGGAGTAGTCGTCAGCCACGCCGTAGTTGTACGTGTACTTGGGAGGAGACTGTTGGGGCAGACGAAGGACAGTTAAAGACGTGAGCCTGAGGATTACTGAAGGATGGGAAAGGCAAAGAATAGGTAAAGCTGGGGTAATGCGGTATAGCTGGGGCCTACAGTGGGACTACAGTGAACTAAATACACACCCAGGTAGGCAGAGGTGGAAAGGTAAAACGATGCAGCTAATGACCAAACCTGAGAGTGACTGAAGGACGGGACATTTGTAACCGTGAGTGTGGTACTGAACTCAATACACCCCGAGGGAGGCAAGGGTGGGGAAAGGTGAGGTGACGCAGGTAAGTAATTATGTAACCTGCAATACCTGAAGAACGTGAAAGTAACTGCAGTATAGGTAAGGAACGTGCAGGCGTGTGGCTCAGGTGAGGAGGAAACTCATGAACTTGATAATTGTTAAGTAAAAAACGAGACAGCAATGGTTAAGCTGGATTGAGGAAAACTATTAAAGATATGGAAAATGAAATAGGTCGATACATACACACACAGAGGTAAAGAGAAAAAAGCTTCGATATACTCACTGTTGGGTGCTCGGGCTCCTTGCCGTAAGAGGCCGGGGGGGCATAGCGGGGAGGGGGAGGGGCGTAGGGGTCGGGGGTGTGATAGGAAGGGCGGCGGTCACCCAGGACGCAGACAGCCACGCAGGCCAGGGCAACGATCTGAGGGAGAGGAGCGCGGGAACATGAAGCGACACACCCACTTCCTTCATCCCCGGTGCATCTTACACGCGAGGAGATGGAGAGAAGAAATGCAGAAGAGTGGTAGGCTCAGTGGCAAAGAGGGATGGTGAAAGGGAAAGGGGGCAGGAATATGAAGCAACACACCAAGATCCTTCATCCACGGTGCATCTTACACGCGTGGAGATGAAGGGGAGAAGAGGGGAACTGTAGAAGGGTGGTGGTATTAGCGGCAGAGAGGGATGTTGAAAGGGAAAGGAATGACCACAATGGAGGCGAGAGGAAATATATAAAACGATAGCTCCATTTCATTGCCAGGAATATTGTGTAACCGTGGAGATGACGGGGAGTGGGAGAAGCGTTCGTGAGGAAAGCAATAATCTGAAGAGGAGGAGACTTGTTGCATACGTGTTGGGGTGAAATAGGAGGACGAAGAGGACCATAAGGGGTGGTAGGGAGGGTTGGAGAAGAGACGAAAGTGGGAAAACCTGAGTAGAACAAAGAGGGGGAAGTTCACAGGTAACTTCTTTTCCCTTTCATCTGATCTTTCGTGTCAGTACCGACCTTTACCCTACTGGCTTTCGTTCTGCGGCTGAGAGGCGTAAGAGGCGGAGGAGGAAATCGTTGGGTAGGTAAAGGAAAGACTGAATGAATGGAGGAGCCTGAAGACTTGAATGGGAAACTTGGGCGTGGAAATTATGGGAAAAACCTTTGTCTACAGACTAAGAACATAAAGAGATGAAGGAAAGAAGGAAGACCGAGAGGGCGGAGAAAAAGAAAAGAATATGAAATCAAGCGTACCAGAGAAACATAAACCTAGGGGAATCATGGACGAAAGAGGGAAAAACACAAGAAAATGAGCACTTTGGGCGGAGGACAAGGTTGATGTTGGCATTACTGAGCCACAAAAAGGACTGAATGGCGCACAGAGGACGATGGAGAGTCACAAACTAGGGATTATTGAGTACGCTGAAGCAGAAAATGGAAGCAGAAAAAGGAATCCTACGAGTAAAAGAAGACAGGAACTTCGAAATGTGAGAAAATAAACTGAGTGAATGCAAAATGACCAGAGAGATGAGAACTTGTAGAAGAAACATAAACAAAAAAGGAGACATGAGGAAACAGACGTGAATTAAGATAGCTAAAACAAAAGAACGATATATAGGCAATGAACAAGAAGGGAAAAAGTAGGTTATCTATGCATCAAAAACACAGCAGCGACGGGAAGTAAGGAGAAGAGTGACAGCGGACGAAACGCGAGGAGGAGGAAGCAAAGACTGAAGGGGTAGAAAGAAGCGAGGCATGAAAGGGAGAGGGAGGTACGGGAGGGTCGTTGTAAGTGACTAGTTAATGAAAGCGACGTAGAAATGAGAGGAAACTGTAGGAGTGAAAGTTAACGGAGGGAAGTGGGAGAGGAAAAGTGAAAGGGTGCATGGAGAGAAACAAACGAGGAAATGAAAGAAAGGATAAACATAAGTAAACGAAAGAGAAACCTGAGGAAAAAAAAAACAGGAAAATGGAGAGACTTGAAAGGAAGAACGGAACAGAGGAAAATATAAGGATAGAAAGAAAGAAAACAAAAGAAGAGGAACGGTGGGATATGGAGGGAAGGGAGAGGAGCAGCTGGATGAATGGAAAAAGACAGAAAAAGAAAATGGGAGGATAGAGGAAACAACACAGACAAACTGAGGAAATTAGAAAAAACACGGAGGAAAGAATGAAAAAGAGAGACTAAAGAAATATAAATAAAAATAATGAAATGAATGAAGGTCAAAGGAGAACTGAGAGGATGGAGGGGGAGAGAAGTAAGACAAAAAGAAACTGGAAAAAGTGAACGAAAAGAAAGAAAAAGTTAAGACAGAGCATTTGGTAAAGGTTAAAGAATTCGAGGAGTAACTAAATGAAATAAGAAACAAAGAGAAGACGTGGGCGAAAGGAAAAAAAAGGTATAGAAGGTATATCATATGAAGGGAAGGAGAAAGTAGCAAAAAATGAAAAAAAACTTAAAATGTAAAGAATGCAAGAAAAAGAAAGAACAAAAATAACAATAACTTTGCAGATGGAAAGATGTATGTTAAGGAGGAAAAAATGAAGGAAAGGAAGGAGGAATCAAGGGAGGAAAGAGGGAAAGAAAGAACGAAAGAAGGAAGAAAACAGAAAGAGATGACGAAAGGAAAAGTTGAATGAAGGAAGAAATAAAGGACGGAAGGCATGAAGGAAGCAAGGAAGGTAATAATGAAAGGAAGGAAGGAGGGAAGGAAAAAAAATGAAAAGAACGAAGGAAAGAAGGAAGGAAAGAGAAGAGGAAAGGAAATCAGTTGAAAGTAAGCCATGAGAGAGAAAAATAAAAATAAAAGGAACAAAAATATACGAGAAATGAAATGAAACAAGAAAAAAACACAATAAAACCCTCATGAATAGAGAGAAAAGGGGAGATAAGGTAAAAAAAAAGAGAAGGAAAAAAATACAGAGCTCCTGAAACCGTAGACCCAGTAATACGAGAAAGAGCGATGGGCGAAGGGCGCTGGTAAGGGAAGGCCACAGTCACCAATCAGCAGGAGCGTCGTGTACCTTCAGAGACATGTCGGGGTGAAGCGGCTCGTTGGAGTGAAGCATCAAGGGCCCGCAGCCGCTTATATACTGAACTTGTCTTGTCTCCGCCGCTCACTTTACTTTCCTCCCGCCCGCCCGCCCGCCCCTACACCGTGCTGCCAAGGTCATGTTTAAAGAGTGAGGGGAAGGGGAAGATTGGGATGGGAAGGAAAGGGAAAGGAAGGGAGGGGAGGGAAAAAGAGAGAGAGTGAGAGAGAGGGTGAGAGAAATAAACAGACAGACATAGACAGATCAGTTTGTATATCTATTTCTTACATATATACATTCTTTTCAAGGATATTTTGTTTATTTATTTTGACACGAATTAACATTATTTAATGTGTATTTTGTATATATATATTTCTATACGTATTTACATTATTTCAAGTGTATTTTGTATATATATTCTATAGAAATCTGCGTTATTTTATGTGTATTCGTATATTTACTTTGAAACAAATTTACATTGTTTTATGTGTATTTGAATATTTTTCAATACAAATTTACCTTATTGTATGTGCATTTTGTATTAATTTTAATACAAATTTGATTAATCTATGTGTATTTTTGTATATGTATTTTTATAAAATATGCTTATTTTATGGGTATTTTGCATCTTTATTTTCATACAAATTTACATTATTTTATTGATATTCGTATTTATTTTGATATGATTTTACATTATTCTATGTATTTTGTATATATATTTTATATAAAATGTATTTGTTTTCATTTCTATACAAATCTACATTATTTTATGTGTTTTTTGTACATGTATTGAAATACAAATTTAACTAGTTATATGTGTATTTTGTATAACTATTTTGTATGTATATTTTCATAGAAATTTACTCTATTTTATGAGTATTCGTATATATATTTTTGATACAAATTTACATTATTAATGTGTATTTTGTATATCTATTTCAATACAAATTTACTTTTATTGTACGTATTTTGTATATTTATTTTAATACAAATTTAATTATTTTATATGTATTTTTGTATATATATTTTTATGCAAATATGCGTTATTATATGGATATTTTGCATCTTTATTTTCATACAAATTTACATTATTTTATTGATATTCTCTTTATTTATTTTGATACGATTTAACATTATTCTATGTGATTTTGTATATATTTTTATACATATTTATATCATTTAATGTTCATTTTGTATATATATTTTATCCAAATTTACATTATTTTATGTGTATTTGTTTATATATTTTTATACAAATTTGTGATATTTTATGTGTTTTTGTATATATATATATATATATATATAAATATATATATATATATATTTTATTATTATTTGTGTATTTTGTATATACATTTTCATAAAATTATGTTATTTTATTGTGTGTATATATATATTTTGATACAAATTTTATACAAATCATGTTATTTAATGTGTATTTGTATATATTTTCATACAAATTTATATTATTTATGTGTATATTTTCATATATTTCACACAAATTTACCTTTTATTTTATGTTTATTTTGTATATTTATTTCATTCAATTTAAATTATTTTATGTGTATATTTGTATTTGTATTTGTTATTTTATGTGTATTTTGTATATATATTTTCATCCAAAATTACATTATTTTATTGGCATTTCTTAAATTAATTCGATACGAATTTAGATTATTTCATAGATATTTTGTATACATATTTTATACTCATTTACATTATTCAATGTGTGTTTTGTATATATATTTTATGCAAATTTATTTAATGTTTCATTTTGTACATATATTTTATAGAAATTTGCGTTATTTTATGTATATAGTTTTATATAAATTTACGTTATTTTATGTGCATTTGTATATTTATATTTATACAAACACACATTCTTTTATTATATATTGTTTATTATATTTATACGAATTTATTATTTTATGTGTATTTGTATACAATTTTTTATACGTATTTACTATTTTTGTATTGTATATGAGTTTTATAGAAATTACGTTATTTTATGTATTCGTATATATATTTTGAAACAACTTATTTTTATATATTTTCCATATCTATTTCAATACAAATTTATCTTATTGTATGTGCATTTTGTATATTTATTTTAATACAAGTTCAAATATTTTATGTGTATTTTGGTATCAATAATTTTATAAAAAATGCGTTATTTTATTGGTATTTTGCATCTTAATTTTTATACAAATTTACGTTATTTTATTAATATTCTGTGTATATATTTTGATACGATTTTACATTATTCTATTTGTGTTTTGTATATATTTTTCTAAAAATATTTACATTATTTAATATGTATTTTGTATATATATTTTATACAAATTTACGTTATTATATGTGTATTTGTTTATATATTTTCTTTCAAATTTACATTATTTTATGTGTATTTTGTATATGTATTTCAATACAAATTAACCTAATTTTATATGTATATGTATATATAAAAAAACACATAAATAATTTAAATTTGTATGAAAATAAATATACAAAATACACATAAAATTAGGTAAATTTGTATTTAAATACATATACAAAATAAACTTAAAATAATGTAAATTTGAATAAAATTATATAAACAAATACACTTAAAATAACGTTAATTTGTATAAAATATATATAAAAATACACATTAAATAATGAAAATATGTATAAAAAAATATATACAAAACACAAATAGTATAATATAAAATCGTATCAAAATATATACACAGAATATTAATAAAATAATGTACATTTGTATGAAAACTAAGATGCAAAATACCTATAAAATAACGCATTTTTTTTATAAAATTATATATACCAAAATACACATAAAATATTTGAATTTGTATTAAAATAAATATACAAAATGCACATACAATAAGGTAAATTTGTATTGAAATTGATATGAAAAATAGATATAAAACAATGTACATTTGTTTCAAAATATATATACAAAAACACATAAAATAACGTAGATTTCTATAAATATATATATACAAAATACAAATAAAATTAAGTAAATACGAATCAAAAATGTATACAAAATACACATAAAATAATGTAAATTCGTATAAATATAAATAAACAAAATACCAATAAGAGAATGTGTATTTGTATAAATATAAATATACAAAATGCACATAAAATAACGTAAATTTGTATAAAACTATATACAAAAATACACAAAAGTAATTAAATTTGTATGAAAATAGATATACAAAATACACACAAAATAAACTAAATTTGAATTGAAATATATAGAAAATACATAAAATAAAGTAAACTCGTTTCAAAATATTTTTAACAAATACACATATAATAACGTAAATTAGTAAAAAAATATATAAACAAAATACACATTAAATAATGTAAATACGTATAAAAAAATATTTACAAAATACACAAATAATCAAGTCATTCGTATCAAAATAAATAAACAAAAACTAATTAAATAATGTAAATTTGTATGAGAAAACATATACAAAATACACATAAAATAACGTTTTAAGTTTCTATAAAAATTTATAAAATTATATATACCAAAATACACATAAAATATTTGAATTTGTATTAAAATAAATATACAAAATGCACATACAATAAGGTAAATTTGTATTGAAATTGATATGAAAAATACATATAAAACAATGTAAATTTGTTTCAAAATATATATACGAATACACATAAAATAACGTAGATCTCTATAAATATATATATATACAAAATACATATTAAATAATGTAAATTCGCGTCAAAATAAATAAACAAAATATCAATAAAAGAAAGTGTATTTGTATGAAAATAGATATACAAAATACACATAAAATAACCTAAATTTGCATCAAACTATATACAAAAATACACAAAAATATTTTAAATTTGTATGAAAATAAATATACAAAATACACATAAAATTAGGTAAATTTGTATTGAAATACATATACAAAATACACATAAAATAATGTAAATTTGAATGAAAATACATAAACAAATACACTTAAAATAACGTAAATTTGTATAAAAAATATATACAAAACACAAATAGAATAATGTAAAATCGTATTAAAATAAATACACAGAATATTAATAAAATAATGTAAATTTGTATGAAAATAAAGAAGCAAAATACCCATAAAATAACGCATTTTTTTTTATTTATAAAAATATATATACCAAAATACACATAAAAAATTAAATTTGTATTAAAATAAATATATAAAAAACACATACAATAAGGTAAATTTGTATTGAAATAGATATGCAAAATACATATAAAACAATGTAAATTTGTTTCAAAATATATATACGAATACACATAAAATAACGTAGATTTCTATAAAAATATATGTACAAAATACACATAAAATGAAGTAAATACGTATAAAAAAAATGCATACAAAATACACATAAAATAATATAAATTCGTATCAAAATAAATAAACAAAATACCAATAAAAGAATGTGTATTTGTAATACACATATAATTAGTTAAATTTGTATTTTAATACATGTACAAAATACACATAAAATTATGTAAATTTGTATGAAATGAAAACAAATACACATAAAATAACGTACATTTGTATAAAATATATATACAAAATACACATAGAATAATGTAAAACCGTATCAAAATAAGTACACAGAATATCAATAAAATAATTTAAATTTGTATGAAAACAAAGATGCAAAATACCCTTAAAATAAAGCATATTTAAAAAAAAAAATACATATACAAAAATACACATAGAATAATTAAATTCGTATTAAAATTAAAATACAAAATGCACATACAATAAGGTAAATTTGTATTGAAAAAATACGCAAAATACACATAAAACAGTGTAAATTTGTTTCAAAATATATATACGAATACACATAAAATAACGTTGATTTCTATAGGAATATATATACAAAATACACATAAAATGATGTAAATACGTATAAAAATATATATACAAAATACACATTAAATAATATAAATTCGCGTCAAAATAAATAAACAAAATATCAATAAAAGAATTTGTATTTGTATGAAAATAGATGTTCAAAATACACATAAAATAACTTATATTTGTATCAAACTATATACAAAAATACACAAAAATATTTTAAATTTGTATGAAAATAAATATACAAAATACACATAAAATTAGGTAAATTTGTATTGAAATACATATACAAAATACACATAAAATAATGTAAATTTGAATGAAAGTACATAAACAAATACACTTAACCCGTACAGTGTTGCTTTATAGGAGTGAAACAGGTCATGTGGGGTTGGATTTTGGCCAAATAATATTATTGTCTTATAAAATTGAAAAAAAATAGCTGATTTGAACGATATAAATGCGATATATGTGTGTTCCCTGTAAGCTGTCGTTTTCTGTGAGTCCTTTCACGCGTGGCACCAATACTCCAATGGTGGTGCGTAAGACGAAACATGTAGAACAGTACTATGTAACTTCCGCTTCTTATTTATTATTTCCGACACACTGTGAATGCTTCTTCCATGACTATATATTGTTTAGTTTGAGTTTCTTGTAAAATATATCTGAGGATTGTTTGTCTAGCCTTTCTATAGTCATATCATAGTACCAAATTTATCACGCTCGTACAGACTATATTTTCTCTATGTGTATATAAGTAGCACAATATTATCCCTTCATTGCACAAGCATAACATGTTTTGTAACACCAACAACAACAAAATTACACACAGCCCAAATAACCCATTATACGAATTTTATGTTTTTTTATGTTGGTACTCCTGCATACCACAGCCCGCCCGCCCTCGCCCGCCAGCTGATCACATACCCCAAACATTTTCCCATTTACTACGTAGCTTCCGCGTCTTTGCATTTGCTGCCGACCAATTTGGTATTGCTCTGCTACTGTACAATTTACATAACATCCCAATTTTACAAGTATATCTAAGAGGTAATTGTGTATTACCTCTGGACTGTAGCATATCCCATGAAAATCTGTATGGCTGGGAAACTGATGACTCAGGTGTCTGGCTATCATGACTCATTGCTGGGCCAACCCGCCAACCCGGCGCCTCACGCCCCAGGGCTGCCAACACAACCGACGATGACTGTACGCATGAACACAAAATATATTGAAATTGCTATTCAAGTTGGAATGATATAAAAATAGCTGATCTACTGAACAGTATTTTGAGTATATTGATAAGTAATTATGACACCACTGACATATTTTTATAAATATACCTATTTTTTCAATAAATCATTCGTGGTCATGGATACATTCTATGTAATAGACCACAGCAATACAATAAAAATGAGAGTGAGCTTTCAAAATCATATTTAGGCATAGAAAAGACATCTTGAACCATTTCTACAGGTTTAGGTGCCATGAAGTAAAAGAAAACGATGATCGTATATATACGTACTAAACACTTTCCCTCCCGAACGTATATATACGTACTAAACACTTTACGGGTTAAAATAACGTAAATTTGTATAAAAAAAATATATACAAAACACAAATAGAATAATGTAAAATCGTATCAAAATAAATACACAGAATATTAATAAAATAATGGAAATTTCTATGAAAATAAAGAGGCAAAATACCCATAAAATAACGCATTTTTTTTATTTATAAAAATATGTATACCAAAATACACATAAAAAAATTAAATTTTTATTAAAATAAATATATAAAAAACACATACAATAAGGTAAATTTGTATTGAAATAGATATGCAAAATACATATAAAACAATGTAAATTAGTTTTAAAATATGTATACGAATACACATAAAATAACGCAGATTTCTATAAAAATATATATACAAAATACACATAAAATGAAGTAAATACGTATAAAAAAATGTATACAAAATACACATAAAATAATATAAATTCGTATAAAAAAAATAAAAAAATACCAATAAAAGAATGTGTATTTGTATAAATATAAATATACAAAATACACATAAAATAACGTAAATTTATATAAAACTATATACAAAAATACACAGAAGTAACTAAATTTGTATGAAAATAGATATACAAAATAAGATAAACTCGTATCAAATTCAATAAACAAAATTCAGATAAAAGAACGTATATTTGTACAAAAATAAATATACAAAATACATATAAAATAACGAAAATTTGTATGAAAATATATACAAAAATAAACAAAAATAATTTCAATTTGTATAAAAATAGATATACAAAATACATATATAATTAGTTAAATTTGTCTTTAAATACATGTGCAAAATACACATAAAATAATGTAAATTTGTAAGAAATTAAAACAAATACACATAAAATAACGTACATTTGTATAAAATATATATAAAAAAATTCACATAGAATAATGTAAAATCGTATCAAAATAAATACACAGAATATCAATAAAATAACGTAAATTTGTATGAAAATAAAGGTGCAAAATACCCATAAAATTAATCATATTTTTATAAAAAAATATATATAAAATTACACATTCAATAATTAAATTTGTATTAAAAGTAATATACAAAATGCACATACAATAAGGTAATTATTTTTTTAAAATATGCAAAATACACATAAGACAATGTAAATTTGTTTCAAAATATATATACGAATACACATAAAATAACGTAGATTTCTATAGAAATATATATACAAAATGCACTTGAGATGCTGTAAATACGTATAAAAATATATATACAAAATAGACATTAAATAATGTAAATTCGTGTCAAAATAAATAAACAAAATATCAATAAAAGAATGTGTATTTGTATGAAAATACATATGCAAAATACACATAAAATAACGTAAATTTGTATAAAGCTATGTAAATTTGTATGAAAATATATAAACAAATACACATAAAATAACGTAAATTTGAATAGAATATATATACAAAATATACTTTAAATAATGTAAATATGTATAAAAATATATATAAAAAATACACATAGAATAATGTTAAATCGTATCAAAATAAATAAAGAGAATATCAATTAAATAATGTAAATTTGTATGAAAATAAAGATGCAAAATACCCATATAATAACGCATATTTGCATAAAAATATATATAAAAAAATACACATGAAATAATTAAATTTATATTGAAATAAATATACAATAAAGTAAATTTGTATTGAAATAGATATGTAAAATACACATCAATAATGTAAATTTGTATCAAAATATATACGCGAATACACATAAAATAGAGTAAATTTCTATGAAAATATACATACAAAATACACATAAACTTATGTAAATAATAAAAAATATATATACCAAATACACCTAAAATAATGTAAATTCGTATCAAAATAAATAAACAAAATTCCGATGAAAGAACGTATAATTGTAGGAAAATAAATATACAAAATATACATAAAATAACGAAAATTTGTATAAAAATTTATACAAAAAAAAAAATTTCAATTTGTTTGAAAATAGATATACAAAATACACATATAATTAGTTAAATTTGTCTTTAAATACATGTACAAAATACATATGAAATAATGTAAATTTTTATGTCCATTTTTGTACATATATTTTTATAAAAACTTAAAACGTTATTTTATGTGTATTTTGTATATGTTTTCTCATACAAATTTACATTATTTAATTAGTTTTTTGTTTATTTATTTTGATACGAATGACTTGATTATTTGTGTATTTTGTAAATATTTTTTTATACGTATTTACATTACTTAATGTGTATTTTGTTTATATATTTTTTTTACAAATTTACGTTATTATATGTGTATTTGTTAAAAAATATTTTGAAACGAATCTACTTTATTTTATGTATTTTGTATATATATTTCAATTCAAATTTTGCTTATTTTGTGTGTATTTTGTATATCTATTTTCATACAAATTTAATTACTTCTGTGTATTTTTGTATATAGTTTTATACAAATTTACGTTATTTTATGTGCATTTTGTATATTTATATTTATACAAATACACATTCTCTTATTGGTATTTTGTTTATTTATATTTATACGAATTTACATTATTTTATGTGTATTTTGTATACATTTTTGATTGGTATTTACTTAATTATTTTATTTGTATTTTGTATATATATATTTATAGAAATCTACGTTATTTTATGTATATTCGTATATATATTTTAAAACAAATTTACATTGTTTTATATGTATTTTGCATATCTATTTCAATACAAATTTACCTTATTGTATGTGCACTTTGTATATTTATTTTAATACAAATTCAAATATTTTATGTGTATTTTGGTATATATAATTTTACAAAAAATGCGTTATTTTATAGGTATTTTGCATCTTAGTTTTCATACAAATGTACATTATTTTATTAATATTCTGTGTATATATTTTGATAAGATTTTATATTATACTATTTGTGTTTTGTATATATTTTTTTATACATATTTTCATTATTTAATGTCTATTTTTTATATATATTTTATACAAATTAACGTTATTTTAAGTGTATTTGTTTATATAATTTCATTCAAATTTACATTATTTTAAGTGTATTTTGTATATGAATTTAAATAGAAATTTACCTAATTTTATGTGTATTTTGTATATTTATTTTCATACAAATTTAAATTATTTTTGTGTTTTTTTGTATATACATATAGAGTAAATTTCTATGAAAATATATATTAAAAATACATATAAAATTATGTAAATAAGTATAAAAATATATACATCAAATACACCTAAAATAATGAAAATTCGTATCAAAATAAATAAACAAAATTCCGATAAAAGAACGTATATTTTTAGAAAAATAAATATACAAAATACACATAAAATTACGAAAATTTGAATAAAAATATATACTAAAATACACAAAATTAATTTCGATTTGTAGGAAAATAGATATACATAATATACATATAATTAGTTAAATTTGCATTTAAATACATGTACAAAATACACATAAAATAATGTAAATTTGTATGAAATGAAAACAAATTCACATAAAATAACGTTCATTTGTATGAAATATATATACAAAATATACATAGAATAATGGAAAATCGTATCAAAATAAATACACAGAATATCAATAAAATAATGTAAATTTGTATGAAAATAAAGATGCAAAATACTCATAAAATAAAGCATTTTTTTATGAAAATACATATACAAAAATACACATAGAATAATTAAATTTGTATTATTTTATATGTACTTTATATATATATTTTAATACGCATTTACATTATTTAATATTTATTTTGAATATATAATTTTATACAAATTCATGGTATTTTATGTGTATTTGTATATATATTTTCATATAAATTTACATTATTTTATGTGTATTTTTTACATATATTTCATTACAAATTTACTTTATTTTATGTTTATTTTGTATGTGTATTTTGTACATTTATATTTATACAAATACACATTCTTTTATTGGTATTTTGTTTATTTATTTTGAATCGAATTTACATTATTTTATGTGTATTTTGTTTACATTTTTTTATACGTATTTACTTAATTTTATGTGTATTTTGTATATATATTTTTATAGAAATCTACGTTATTTTATGTGTATTCGTATATATATTTTGAAACAAATTTACATTGTTTTATTTGATGGGAATTTTGCATCAATAACCTAAATACAAATACAAATATACACATTAAATAATTTAAAATTGAATGAAATAAATATACAAAATAAACATAAAATAAGGTAAATTTGTAATAAAATATATGTAAGAATACACAAAAAATAATATAAATTTGTATGAAAATATATATACAAATACACATAAAATAACATGAATTTGTATAAAATTTGTTTCAAAATATATACGAATATACACAATAAAATAACGTAAATTTTTATGAAAATGTATATATAAAATACACATAAAATAATTTAAATACGTTGAAAAATATATATACAAAATACACATAAATAATGTAAATTCGTAAAAAATTAAATACACAAAATTCCAATAAAAGAATGTATATATGAAGGAAAATATATATACAAAAAACTAATAAAATAACTAAAATTTGTATAAAAATATATACAAAAATACACAAAAATAATTTAAATTTGTTTGAAAATAAATATGCAAAATACACATAAAGTTAGGCAAATTTGTATTGAAATACATATACAAAACTCACATAAAATAATGTAAATTTGTATGAAAATATATAAACAAATACATACAAAATAACGTAAATTTGGATAAAATATATATACAAAATATACATTAAATATTTTAAATATGTATAAAAATATATTATATTATATATATTTTTATTGATATTTGCATTATTTATGTGTATTTTGTATATGTTTTCTCATAGAAATTTACATTATTTTATTGGTATTTTGTCTATTTATTTTGATACGAATTACATGATTATTTGTGTATTTTGTACATTTTTTTTATACGTATTTACATTATTTAATGTGTATTTTGTTTATCTATTTTTATACAAATTTACATTATTATATGTGTATTTGTATAAGTATTTTGATACAAATTTACATTATTTTATGTATTTTGTATATATTTTTCAATTCAAATTTAGCTTATTTTATGTGTATTTTGTATATCTATTTATTTTAATACAAAATCAAATATTATATGTTTTTTCGTATATATATTTTTTTAAAAAATGCGTTATTTTATGGGTATTTTGCATCTTAATTTTCATACAAATTTACATTATATTATTAATATTTTCTGTATTTATTTTGATACGATTTTACATTATTTTATTTGTGTTTTGTATATATTTTTTTATACATATTTACATTATTTAATGTTTTTTTTTGTATATATATTTGATACAAATTTACGTTATTTTAAGTCTATATGTTTATATATTTTCATTCAAATTTACATTATTTTATGTGTATTTTGTATATGTATTTCAATACAAATTTACCTAATTTTATGTGTATTTTGTATATTTATTTTCATACAAATTTAAATTATTTTTGTGTATTTTTGTATATAGTTTTATACAAACTTAGGTTATTTTATGAGTATTTTGTATATCTATTTTCATACAAATACACATTCTTTTATTGATATTTTTTTTATTTATTTTGACGAGAATTTAAATTATTTAATGTGTATTTTGTATATATATTTTTATACGTATTTACATCATTTCATGTGTATTTTGTATATATATTTCTATAGAAATCTACGTTATATTATGTGTATTCGTATATAGATTTTTAAAAAAATTTACACTTTTATGTGTATTTTGCATATTTTTTCAATACAAATTTACCTTATTGTATATGCATTTTGTATATTAATTTTAATACAAATTTAATTATTCTATGTGTATTTTTGTATATATATTTTTATAAAAATATGCTTTATTTTATGGGTATTTTGCATCTTTATTTTCATACAAATTTACGTTATTTTATTGATATTCTGCTCATTCATTTTGATACGATTTGACATTATTCTAAATGTATTTTGTATATATTTTTCATCCAAATTTACGTTATTTTATGTGTATTTGTTTATATATTTTGACACAAATTTACAATATTTTATGGGTATTTTGTATATATATTTCAAAAGAAATTTACCTAGTTTTATGTGTATTTTGAATACGGTATCTATTTTCATACAAACTCATATTATTTCTATGTATTTTTGTATATATTTCAATACAAATTTTAGTTACGTTATGTGTATTTTGTAAATCTATTTTTATTCAAATATATATTATTTTATTGGTATTTTGTTGATTTATATTGATACGAATTTACATTATTTTATATGTACTTTTTATATATATTTTTATACGCATTTTCATTATTTAATATTTATTTTGAATATATAATTTTATACAAATTCATGGTATTTTATGTGTATTTGTATATATATTTTCATATAAATTTACATTATTTTATGTGTATTTTGTACATATATTTCATTACAAATTTACCTTATTTTATGTTTATTTTGTATGTGTATTTTGTACATTTATATTTATACAAATACACATTCTTTTATTGGTATTTTGTTTATTTATTTTGTTTCGAATTTATATTATTTAATGTGTATTTTGTTTACATTTTTTTATACGTATTTACTTAATTTTATGTGTATTTTGTATATATATTTTTATAGAAATCTACGTTATTTTATGTGTACTCGTATATATATTTTGAAACAAATTTACATTGTTTTATATGTATTTTTGCATATCTCTTTCAATAGAAGTTTACCTTATTGTATGTGCATTTTGTATATTTATTTCAATACAAATTTAAATGTTTTATGTGTATTTTGGTATATATATTTTTATAAGAAATGCGCTATTTGATGGGAATTTTGCATCTTTATTTTCATACAAATTTACATTATTTTATTAATATTCGGTGTATTTATTTTCATACGATTTTACATTATTCTATTTGTTTTTTGTATATATTTTTTTTATACATATTTACATTATTTAATGTGAATCTTGCATATATATTTCATACAAATTTATTATCTATTATTTATTTTCATACAAATACACATTCTTTTATTGATATTTTGTTTATTTATTTTGACACGAATTTACATTACTTAATATGTATTTTGTATATATATTTTTATAAGTATATACATAATTTCATATGTATCTTGTATATATATTTCTATAGAAATCTACGTTATTTTATGTGTATTCGTATATATATTTTGAAACAAATTTACACTGTTTTATTTGTATTTTGCGTTTTTTTCAATACAAATTTACCTTATTGTATGTGTGCATTTTGAATATTAATTTTAATACAAATTTAATTATTCTATGTGTATTTTTGTATCAGTATTTGAAAAAAAAAATGCTTTATCTTATGGGTATTTTCCATCTTTATTTTCATACAAATTTAAATTATTTTATTGATATTCTGTGTACTTATTTTGATACGATTTTACATTATTCTATGTATAACAAAAATAAATACAGAATACACAAAAATAGATATGCAAAATACATATAAACAATGTAAATTTGTTTCAAAATATATATACGAATACACATGAAATAAGGTAGATTTCTATAAAAATATATATACAAAATACACATAAAATTATGTAAATACGTATAAAAAATATATACAAAATACACATAAAATAATGTAAATTAGTATCAAAATAAATAAACAAAATACCAATAAAAGAATGTGTATTTGTATAAATATATATATACAAAATACACATTAAATAATATAAATTTGTTTAAAACTATACAAAATACATATGAAATGATGTAAATACGTATAAAAATATATATACAAAATACACATTAAATAATGTAAATTCGCGTCAAAATAAATAAACAACATTTCAATAAAAGAATATGTATTTGTATGAAAATAGATATACAAAATACACATAAAATAAATACGTATAAAATACGTAAATAATGATGCAAATACGTATAAAAAAATGTGTACAAAATACACATAAAATAATGTAAATTCGTATCAAAATAAATAAACAAAATACCAATAAAAGAATGTGTATTTGTATAAATATAAATATACAAAATACACATAAAATAACGTAAATTTATATAAAACTATATACAAAAATACACAGAAGTAATTAAATTTCTATGAAAATATATACAAAATACACACAAAATAAGCTAAATTCGAATTGAAATATATATAGAAAATTAACATATTTTGCATATCTATTTTCAAACAAATTTAAACTATTTTTGTGTATTTTTGTATATATTTTTATACAAATTTTAGTTATTTTATTTGTTTTTTGTATATATATTTTCCTACAAATATACATTCTTTGATTGGAATTTTGTGTATTTAATTTTTTACGAATTTACATTATTTTATGTGTATTTTGTATATATATTTTTCTACGTATTTAAATTATTTTATGTGTATTATATATATACATTTTCATAAAAATTTACGTTATTTTATTGTGTGTATTCGTATATATTTTGAAACTGATTTTATACAAATTCATGTTATTTTATATGAATTTGTATACATATTTTCATACAAATTTATATTATTTTATGTGTATTCTTACAAGTATTTTATTACAAATTTACCTTATTTTATGTCTATTTTGTATATGTATTTCATTCAATTTTAAATTATTTAATGTGTATTTTTGTATTTGTATTTAGGTTATCTTAGGTTATCTTTATTTTGTATATTTATTTCATTCAATTTTAAATTATTTTATGTGTATATTTGTATTTGTATTTAGGTTATTTTATGTGTATTTTGTATATATATTTTCATCCAAAATTACATTATTTTATTGGTATTTTCTTAATTTAATTCGATACGAATTTAGATTATTTCATAGGTATTTTGTATACATATTTTTATACTCATTTACATTATCTAAAGTGTGTTTTGTATATATATTTTTATGCAAATTTATTTTATGTTCATTTTTGTACATATATTTTTATAGAAATTTGCGTTATTTTATGTATATAGTTTTATATAAATTTACGTTATTTTATGTGCATTTTGTATATTTATATTTATACAAATACACATTCTTTTATTGGTATATTGTTTATTAACATTTATACGAATTTACATTATTTTATGTGTATTTTGTATACATTTTTTTATACGTATTTACTTAATATTATGTGTATTTTGTATATGTATTTTTATAGAAATCTACGTTATTTTATGTGTATTCGTATATATATTTTGAAACAAATTTACATTATTTTATATGTATTTTGCATATCTATTTCAATACAAATTTACCTTATTGTATGTGCATTTTGTATATTTATTTTAATACAAATTCAAATATTTTATGTGTATTTTGGTATCAATAATTAAAAAAAAAATGCGTTATTTTATAGGTATTTTGCATCTTAATTTTCATACAAATTTACATTATTTTATTAATATTCTGTGTATATATTTTGATACGATTTAACATATTTATTTGTGTTTTGTATATATTTTTTTATACATATTTACATTATTTAATGTGTATTTTGAATATATATTTCATACAAATTTACGTTATTATATGTGTATTTTTTTATATATTTTCTTTCAAATTTACATTATTTTATGTGTATTTTGTATATGTATTTCACAACAAATTAACATAATTTTATGTGTATTTTGTATATTTCTTTTCATACAAATTTAAATTATTTTTGTGTATTTTTGTATATAGTTTTATACAAATTTAGGTTATTTTGTGTACGCATTTACATTATTTAATATGTGTTTTGTATATATATTTTTATCCAAAGTTACTTTATTTTACTTTCATTTTTGGACATATATTTTTATAGAAATTAGCGTTATTTTATATGTATTTGTATATGTTTTCTCATACAAATTTACATTATTTTATTGATATTTTGTTTATTTAGTTTGATACGAATTACATGATTATATGTGTATTTTGTACATATTTTTTATACGTATTTACATTACTTAATGTGTATTTTGTTTATATATTTTTAAACAAATTTACGTTATTATATGCATTTTTATCAATATTTTGATACAAATTTACATTATTTTATGTATTTTGTATATACATTTCAATTAAAATTTAGCTTATTTTATCTGTATTTTGTATATCTATTTTCATACGAGTTTAATTACTTCTGTGTATTTTTGTATATAGTTTTATACAAATTTACGTTATTTTATGTGTATTTTGTATATTTATATTTATACAAATACACATTCTTTAATTGGTATTTTGTTTATTTATTTTGATACGAATGTACATTATTTTATGTGTATTTTGTATACATTTTATTATACGTATTTACTTCATTTTATGTGTATTTTGTATATATATTTTTATACAAGTCTACGTTATTTTATGTGTATTCGTATTTATATTTTGAAACAAATTTACATTGTTTTATATGTATTTTGCATATCTATTTCAATACAGATTTACCTTATTGTATCTGTATTTTGTATATTTATTTTAATACAAATTAATTTTTTCATGTGTATTTTGGTATATATATTTTTATAAAAAATGCGTTATTTAATGGGTATTTTGCATCTTTATTTTCATACAAAATTACATTGTTTTATTAATATTCTGTGTATTTATTTTGATACGATTTTACATTATTCTATTTGTGTTTTGTATATATTTTTTTTATACATATTTACATTATTTAACGTGTATTTTGTATATTTTAAAACAAATTTACGTTATTTTATGCGCATCTGTTAAAATATTTTGATACAAATTTACATTATATTACGTATTTTGTATATATATTTCAATACAAATTTAGTTTATTTTATGTATATTTTGTATATCTATTTTCATTCGTATCAAAATAAATAAACAAAATAGCAATAAAATAATGTAAATTTGTATGAGAAAACATATACAAGTACACATAAAATAACGCAAATTTCTAAAAAAATATATGTACAAAAATGCACATAAAATTAAGTAAATTTGCATAAAAATATATATACAAAACACATATTAAATAATGTAAATGCGTACATAAAATAACCTAAATTTGTATACAACTATATACAAAAATACATAAAAATATTTAAAATTTTTATGAAAAGAAATATACAAAATACACATAAAATTAGGTAAATTTGTTTTGAAATACATATACAAAATACACATAAAATAATGTATATTTGAATAAAAATATATAAACAAATACACTTAAAATAACGTAAATTTGTATAAAATATATATGCAATACACATATAATAACGTAAATTTCTATGAAATATATATTGAAAATACACATTAAATAATGTAAATATGTATAAAAAAATATATACAAAAAAGAAATAGAATAATGTAAAATCCTATAAATATAAATACACAGAATATCAATAAAATAATGTAAATTTGTATGAAAAGAAAGATGCAAAATTCCCAAAAAATAGCGCATTTTTTATAAAAATATATATACCAAAATACACATAAAATATTTAAATTTGTATTGAAATAAATATACAAAATGCATATACAGTAAGGTAAATATGTATTGAAAGAGATATTCAAAAATACATATAAAACAAAGTAAATTTGTTTCAAAATATATATACGAATACACATAAAATAACGTAGATTTCTATAGAAATATATTTACAAAATACACATGAAATTATGTAAATACGTATAAAAATATATATACAAAATACATATCTAGGTAAATTCGGGTCAAAATAAATGAACAAAATATCATGAAAAGAATGTGTATTTGTATGAAAATAAATAGTAGATAATAAATTTGTATGAAATATATATGCAATATACACATTAAATAGTGTAAATATGTATAAAAAAAATATATACAAAAAACAAATAGAATAATGTGAAATCGTATCAAAATAAATACACCGAATATTAATAAAATAATGTAAATTTGTATGAAAATAAAGATGCAAAATTCCCATGAAATAGCGCATTTCTTATAAAAATATATATACCAAAATACACATAAAAAATTTAAATTTGTATTGAAATAAATATACAAAATGCACATACAATAAGGTAAACTTGTATTGAAAGAGATATGCAAAAATACATATAAAACAATGTAAATTTGTTTCAAAATATATATACGAATACACATAAAATAACGTAGATTTCTATAAAAATATATATACAAAATACACATAAAATTAAGTAAATACGTATAAAAATAGATATACAAAATACACATAGAATAATGTAAAATTGTTTAAAAAAAATAAACAGAATATAAATAAAATAATGTAAATTTGTATGAAAATAAAATTGCAAAATACCCATAAAATAAAGCATATTTTTATAAAAATACATATACAAAAATACACATAGCATAATTAAACTTGTATTATAATTAATATATAAAATGCATATAAAATAAGGTAAATTTGTATTGAAAAAATATGCAAAATACACATAAAACAGTGTAAATTTATTTCAAAATCTATATACGAATACTCATAAATCAACGTAGATTTCTATAGAAATATATACAAAATACACATCAAATGATGTAAACACGTATAAAAATATATATATAAAATACACATTAAATAATGTAAATTCGCGTCAAAATAAATAAACAAAATATCAATAAAAGAATGTGTATTTGTATGAAAATAGATATACAATATACACATAAAATCACCTAAATTTGTATAAAACTATATACAAAAATTCAAAAAAATAATTTTAATTTGTATGAAAATAAATATACAAAATACACATAAAATTAGGTAAATTTGTATTGAAATACATTTACTAAATACACATAAAATAATGTAAATTTGAATGAAAATATATAAACAAATACACTTAAAATAACGTAAATTTGTATAAAATATATATAAAACACAAATAGAATAATATAAAATCGTATCAAAATAAATACACAGAATATTAATAAAATAATGTAAATTTGTATGAAAATTAAGATGCAAAATACCCATAAAATAACGCATTTTTTATAAAAATATATATACGAAGACACACATAAAATATTTGAATTTGTATTAAAATAAATATACAAAATGCACATACAATAAGGTAAATTTGTATTGAAATAGATATGCAAAATACATATAAAACCATGTAAATTTTTTTCAAAATATATATACGGATACACATAAAATAACGTAGATTTCTATTAAAATAAATATACAAAATACACAGCAAATGAAGTAAATACGCATAAAAAAAGTATACAAAATACACATAAAATAATGTAAACTCGTATCAAAATAAATAAACAAAATATTAATAAAAGAATGTGTATTGTATAAATATAAATATACAAAATACAAATAAAATAACGTATATTTATATAAAACTATATGAAAAAATACACAAAAGTAATTAAATTTGTGTGAAAATAGATATACAAAATACATGTGTATTTTGTATATTTATTTTCATACAAATTGAAATTATTTTTGTTTATTTTTTTATATATTTTCATACAAATTTTCGTTATTTTATGTGTATTTTGTATATTTATTTTTTTCTACAAATATACGTTCTTTTATCTGAATTTTGTTTATTGAATTTGAAACGAATTTACCTTATTTTGTATATCTATTTTCATACAAATTAAAATACTTCTGTGTATTTTTGTATATAGTTTTATATAAATTTACGTTATTTTATGTGTATTTTGTATATTTATATTTATAAAAATACACACTCTTTTATTGGTATTTTTTTATTTATTTTGATACGAATTTACATTATTTTATGTGTATTTTGTATACATTTTTTTATACGTATTTAAATCATTTTATGTGTATTTTGTATATATATTTTTATAGAAATCTACGTTATTTTATGTGTATTCGTATATATATTTTGAAACAAATTTACATTGTTTTATATGTATTTTGCATATCCATTTCAATACAAATTTACCTTATTGTATGTGTTTTTTAAATATTTATTTTAATACAATTTTTTTTGTGTGTATTTTGGTATATATATTTTCATAAATAAAAAAAATGCGTTATTTTATGTGTATTTTGCCTCTTTATTTTCATACAAATTTACATTATTTTATTAATATTATGTGTATTTATTTTGATACGATTTTACATTATTCTATTTGTGTTTTGTATATATTTTTTTATACAAATTTACGTTATTTTAATTGTATTTGTTTATGTCTTTTCATTCAAATTTACATTATTTTATGTGTATTTTGTATATGTATTTCAATACAAATTTAGCTAATTTTATGTGTATTTTGTATATTTATTTTCATACAAATTTAAAATATTTTTGTGTATTTTTGTATATAGTTTGATACAAATTTAGGTTATTTTATGTGTATTTTGTATATCTATTTTCATACAAATACACATTCTTTTATTGATATTTTGTTTATTTATTTTGACGCGAATTTACAGTATTTAATGTGTATTTTGTATATATATTTTTATACTTATTTACATCATTTGATATGTATTGTGTATGTATATTTTCATAGAAATTTACTCTATTTTAGGTGTATTCGTATATATTTTTTGATACAAATTTACAATATTTATGTGTATTTTGCATATCTATTTCAATACAAATTTACTTTATTGTGTATATATATTTTTATACATTATTTAATGTTTATTTTGAATATATATTTTTATTCTAATTCATGTTATTTCATGTGTATTTGTATTTATATTTTCATACAAATTTATATTATTTTATGTGTATTTTGTACATATATTTCATTACAAATTTACCTTATTTATGTTTATTTTGTATATTTATTTCATTCAATTTTAAATTATTTTAAGTGTATATTTGTATTTGTATTTAGATTGTTTTATGTGTATTTTCTATATATATTTTCATCCAAAATTCCATTATTTTTTTGGTATTTTGTTAATTTGATTCGATACAAATTTAGATAATTTCATTGGTATTTTGTATACATATTTTTATACGCATGTACATTATTTAATGTGTGTTTTGTATATATATTTTTATGCAAATTTACATTATTTTATTGATATTCTGTGTATTTATTTTGATACGATTTTACATTATTCTATGTATATTTTGTATATATATTTTATACAAATGTACGTTATTTTATGTGAATTTGTTTTAATTTTATACAAATTTACATTATTTTATGTGTATTTTGTATATGTATTTCAATACAAATTTACCTAATTTTATATGTATTTTGTATATTTATTTTCATACAAATTTAAAATATTTTTGTGTATATTTGTATATAGCTTGATACAAATTTAGGTTATTTTATGTGTATTTTGTATATCTATTTTCATACAAATACACATTCTTTTATATATATTTTGTTTATTTATTTTGACGCGAATTTACATTATTTAATGTGTATTTTGTATATATATTTTTATACGTATTTACATCATTTCATCTGTATTTTGTATATATATTCCTATAGAAATCAACGTTATTTTATGTGTATTCGTATATATATTTTGAAACAAATTTACTCTGTTTTATGTGTATTTTGCGTATTTTTTCAATACAAATTTACCTTATTGTATGTGCATTTTGTATATTAATTTTAATACAAACTTAATTATTCTATGTGTATTTTTGTAAATGTATTTTTTTTAAAAATATGCTTTATTTTATGGGTATTTTGCATCTTTGTTTTCAATCAAATTTAAATTATTTTATTGATATTCTGTGTACTTATTTTGATACGATTTTACATTATTCTATGTGTATTTTGTATATATATTTTATACAAATGTACGTTATTTTATGTTTATATGTTTTCATTTCATTAAAATTTACATTATTTTATATGTACTTTGTACATGTATTTAAAGACAAATTTAACTAATTATATGTGTATTTTGTATATCTATTTTCAAACAAATTGAAATTATTATTTTTTTTTTGTATAAATTTTTATACAAATTTTCGTTATTTTATGTATATTTTGTAATAATATTGTATATATAATATTGTAATAAGTTAAATTTGTATTTAAATATTAAAACGTTATTTTATGTGTATTTTGTATATGTTTTCTCATACAAATTTACATTATTTAATTAGTTTTTTGTTTATTTATTTTGATACGAATGACTTGATTATTTGTGTATTTTGTTAATATTTTTTTATACGTATTTACATTACTTAATGTCTATTTTGTTTATATATTTTTTTACAAATTTACGTTATTATATGTGTATTTGTTAAAAGTATTTTGAAACGATTTTACTTTATTTTATGTATTTTGTATATATATTTCAATTCAAATTTAGCTTATTTTGTGTGTATTTTGTATATCTATTTTCATACAAATTTAATTAGTTCTGTGTATTTTTGTATATAGTTCTATACAAATTTACGTTATTTTATGTGCACATGTGCGTAAAATAAAGTAACTTTCGATAAAAATATATATACAAAACACACATTAAATAATGTAAATGCGTACATAAAATAACCTAAATTTGTATAAAACTATATACAAATATACACAAAAATAGTTTAAATTTGTATGAAAAGAAATATACAAAATACACATAAAATTAGGTTAATTTCTATTGAAATACATATACAAAATACACATAAAATAATGTAAATTTGAAAGAAAATATATAAACAAATACACATATAATAACGTAAATTTGTATGAAATATATATACAAAATACACATTAAATAATGTAAATATGTATAAAAAAATATATACAAAACACAAAAATCGTATCAAAATATATACACAGAATATTAATAAAATAATTTAAATTTGTATGAAAATGAAGATGCAAAATAACTATAAAATAACGTATTTTTTATAAAATTATTGATACCAAAATACACATAAAATATTTGAATTTGTATCAAAATAAATATACAAAATGCACATACAATAAGGTAAATTTGTATTGAAATAGATATGCAAAATACATATAAAATAATGTAAATTTGTTTCAAAATATATATGCGAATACACATTAACATACATTATTTTATGTGTATTTTGTACATATATTTTATTAACAAATCTACCTTATTTTATGTTTATTTTGTATGTGTATTTTGTATATTTATATTTATCCAAATACACATTATTTTATTGGTATTTTGTTTATTTATTTTAATTCGAATTTACATTATTTTATGTGTATTTTGTATACATTTTTTTATACGTATTTATCTAATTTGATGTGTATTTTGTATCTATATTTTTATAGAAATCTACGTTTTTTTATTTGTATTCGTATATATATTTTGAAACAAATTTACATTGTTTTATATGTATTTTTGCATATCTCTTTCAATACAAATTTACCTAATTGTATGTGCATTTTGTATATTTATTTCAATACAAATTAAAATATTTTATGTGTATTTTGGTATATATATTTTTAGAAGAAATGCGCTATTTGATGGGAATTTTGCATCTTTATTTTCATACAAATTTACATTATTTTATTAATATTCGGTGTATTTAGTTTGATACGATTTCACATTATTCTATTTGTTTTTTGTATATATTTTTTTTATACATATTTACACTATTTAATGTGTATATTGCATATATATTTAATACAAATTTATTATCTATTATTTATTTTCATACAAATACACATTCTTTTCATGATATTTTGTTTTTTTATTTTGACACGAATTTACCTAGATATGTATTTTGTATATATACTTTTATACGTATTTACATAATTTCATATGTATTTTGTATATATATTTCTATAGAAATCTACTTTATTTTATGTGTATTCGTATATATATTTTGAAACAAATTTACATTGTTTTATATGTATTTTTGAATATCTCTTTCAATACAAATTTACCTTACTGTATATGCATTTTGTATATTTATTTCAATACAAATTTAAATATTTTATGTGTATTTTGGTATATATATTTTTATAAAAAATGCGATAATATTTGGGAACTTTGCATCTTTATTTTCATACAAATTTACATTATTTTATTGATATTCTGTGTATTTATTTTGATACGATTTTACATTACTCTATTTGTTTTTTGTATATATTTTTTTATTCACATTTACATTATTTAATGTGTATCTTGCATATATATTTTATACAAATTTAAGTTATTTTAAATGTATTTGTTTATATATTTTCATTCAAATTTACATTATTTGATGTGTATTTTGTATATGTATTTCAATACAAATTTACCTAATTTTATGTGTATTTTGTATATTTCTTTTCAAACAAATTTAAATTATTTTTGTGTATTTTTGTATATAGTTTTATACAAATTTACGTTATTTTATGTACGCATTTACATTATTTAGTGTGTGTTTTGTATATATATTTTTATGCAAATTTACTTTATTTTATGTGCATTTTTGTATATATATTTTTATAGAAATTTGCGTTATTTGTATATGTTTTCTCATACAAATTTACATTATTTTATTGCTATTTTGTTTATTTATTTTGATACGAATTACATGATTATATGTGTATTTTGTACACATTTTTTATACGTATTTACATTACTTAATGTGTATTTTGTTTATATATTTTTAAACAAATCTACGTTATTATATGTATTTGTATAAATATTTTGATATAATAAATAATGTAAATTTCTGTGAGAAAACATATAGAAAATACACATAAATAACGCAAATATCAATAAAAATATATATAATATAATATATTTTTATACATATTTAAAATATTTAATGTATATTTTGTATATATATTTTATCCAAATTTACGTTATTTTATATGTTTTTGTTTATATATTTTCATACAAATTTACATTATTTTATGTGAGTTTTGTATATGTATTTCAATACAAATTTGCCTAACTTTATGTGTATTTTGCATATCTATTTTCAAACAAATTTAAATTATTTTTGTGTATTTTTGTATATATTTTTATACAAATTTTAGTTATTTTATTTGTTTTTTGTATATATATTTTCCTGCAAATATACATTCTTTTATTGGAATTTTGTGTATTTAATTTTTTACGAATTTACATTATTTTATGTGTATTTTGTATATATATTTTTCTACGTATTTAAATTATTTTATGTGTATTTTATATATACATTTTCATAAAAATTTACGTTATTTTATTGTGTGTATTCGTATATATTTTGAAACAAATTTTATACAAATTCATGTTATTTTATGTGTATTTGTATATATATTTTCATACAAATTTATATTATTTTATGTGTATTCTTACATATATTTTATTACAAATTTACCTTATTTTATGTTTATTTTGTATATTTATTTCATTCAATTTTAAATTATTTAATGTGTATTTTTGTATTTGTATTTAGGTTATCTTAGGTTATCTTTTAGGTTACCTTATTTTATGTTTATTTTGTATATTTATTTCATTCAATTTTAAATTATTTTATGTGTATATTTGTATTTGTATTTAGGTTATTTTATGTGTATTTTGTATATATATTTTCATCCAAAATTACATTATTTTATTGGTATTTTCTTAATTTAATTCGATACGACTTTAGATTATTTCATAGGTATTTTGTATACATATTTTCATACTCATTTACATTATCTAAAGTGTGTTTTGTATATATATTTTTATGCAAATTTATTTGATGTTCATTTTTGTACATATATTTTTATAGAAATTTGCGATATTTTATGTATATAGTTTTATATAAATTTACGTTATTTTATGTGCATTTTCTATATTTATATTTATCCAAAACACACTCTTTTATTGGTATATTGTTTATTTACATTTATACGAATTTACATTATTTTATGTGTATTTTGTATACATTTTTTTATACGTATTTACTTAATATTATGAGTATTTTGTATATATATTTTTATAGAAATCTACGTTATTTTATGTGTATTCGTATATATATTTTGAAACAAACTTACATTGTTTTATATGTATTTTGCATATCTATTTCAATACAAATTTACTTCATTGTATGTGTTTTTTGTATATTTATTTTAATACAAATTTAATTTTTTGATGTGTATTTTGGTATATATATTTAAAAAAAAATGCGTTATTTTATGGGTATTTTGCTTCTTTATTTTCACACAAATTTACATTAATTTATTAATATTCTGTGTATTTATTTTCATACGATTTTACATTATTCTATTTGTGTTTTGTACATATTTTTTTATACAAATTTACGTTATTTTAAGTGTATTTGTTTATGTATTTTCATTCAAATTTACATTATTTTATGTGTATTTTTTGTATGTATTTCAATACAAATTTACCTAATTTTATGTGTATTTTGTATATTTATTTTCATACAAATTTAAAATATATTTCTGTATTTTTGTATATAGTTTGATACAAATTTAGATTATTTTATGTCTATTTTGTATATCTATTTTCATACAAATACACATTCTTTTATTGGTATTTTGTTTATTTATTTTGACGCGAATTTACTTTATTTAATGTGTATTTTGTATATATATTTTTATACGTATTTACATAATTTCATGTGTATTTTGTATAGTTTTAAACAAATTTATATTATTTAATGTTTTTTTTGTGTATATATATATATATATATATATATATATATATATATATATATATATATATATATATATATATATATATATATAGATATATATATATATATATATATATATATATATATATATATATATATATATATATATATTTATACAAAAACACATTCTTTTATTGGTATTTTGTTTATTTATTTTGATACTAATTTACATTATTTTATGTGTATTTTGTATACATTTTTTATACGTATTTATTTAATTTCATGTGTATTTTGTATATATATTTTTATAGAAATCTACCTTATTTCATGTGTATTCGTATATATATTTTGAAACAAATTTACATTGTTTATATGTATTTTGCATATCTATTTTTGTGTATTCTATATTTATTTTTGTTATACATAGAATAACGTAAAATCGTATCAAAATAAGTACACAGAATATCAATAAAATAATATAAATTTGTATGAAAATAAAGATGCAAAATACCCATAAAATAAAGCATATTTTTTTTTAAAATACACATACAAAAATACACATAGAATAATTAAATTTGTATTAAAATTAATATACAAAATGCACATACAATAACGTAAATTTGTATTGAAAAAAAAAAGCAAAATACACATAAAACAGTGTTAATTTGTTTCAAAATATATATACGAATACACATAAAATAACGTTGATTTCTATAGGAATATATATACAAAATACACATGAAATGATGTAAATACGTATAAAAATATATATACAAAATACACATTAAATACTGTAAATTCGCGTCAAAATAAATAAACAAAATATCAATAAAAGAATGTGTATTTGTATGAAAATAGATATACAAAATACACATAAAATAGCCTAAATTTGTATCAAACTATATACAAATATACACAAAAATATTTTAAATTTGTATGAAAATAAATATACAATATACACATAAAATTAGATAAACTTGTATTGAAATACATATACAAAATACACATAAAATAATGTAAATTTGAATGAAAAGACATAAACAAATACACTTAAAATAACGTAAATTTGTATAAAAAAATATATACAAAACACAAATAGAATAATGTAAAATCGTATCAAAATAAATACACAGAATATTAATAAAATAATGTAAATTTGCAAATGTAAAGAGGCAAAATACCCATAAAATAACGCATTTTTTTTTTATAAAAATATATATACCAAAATACACATACAAAAATTAAATTTGTATTAAAATAAATATATAAAAAACACATACAATAAGGTAAATTTGTATTGAAATAGATATGCAAAATACATATAAAACAATGTAGATTTTTTTCAAAATATATATACGAATACACATAAAATAACGTAGATTTCTATAAAAATATATATACAAAATACACATAAAATAATGTAAATTCGTATCAAAATAAATATACAAAATACCAATAAAAGAATGTGTATTTGTATAAACATAAATATACAAAATACACATAAAATAACGTAAATTTATATAAAGCTATATACAAAAATACACAGAAGTATTTTAATTTGTATGAAAATAGATATACAAAATAAGGTAAATTCGTTTCAAATTCAATAAACAAAATTCAGATAAAAGAACGTATATTTGTAGAAAAAATAAATATACAAAATACACATAAAATAACGAAAGTTTGTATGAAAATATATAAAAAAATAAACAAAAATAATTTCATTTTGTATGAAAATAAATATACAAAATACACATGTATTTTGTATATCTATTTTCACACAAATTTAATTACTTTTGTGTATTTTTGCATATAGTTTTATATAAATTTAAGTTATTTTATTTGTATTTTGTATATTTATATTTATACAATACACATTCTTTTATTAGTATTTTGTTTATTTATTTTGATACGAGTTTACATTATTTTATGTGTATTTTGTATACCTTTTTTTTATACGTATTTACTTCATTTTATGTGTATTTTGTATATTTATTTTCATAGAAATCTACGTTATTTTATGTGTATTCGTATATATATTTTGAAAAAAACTTACATGGTTTTATATGTATTTTGCATTTCTATTTCAATACAAATTTACCTTATTGTATGTGCATTTTGTATATTTTGCATCTTAATTTTCATACAAATTTACATTATTTTATTAATATTTTGTGTATTTATTTTGATACGATTTTATATTATTCTATTTGTGTTTTGTATATATTTTTTTATACATATTTACATTATTTAATGTGTATTTTTTATATATATTTTATACAAATTTACGTTATTTTAAGTGTATTTGTTTATATATTTTCATTCAAATTTACATTATTTTATGTGCATTTTGTAAATGTATTTCAATACAAATTTACCTAATTTTATGAGTATTTTGTATATTTATTTTCATACAAATTAAAATTATTTTTGTGTATTTTTGTATATAGTTTTATACAAATTTAGGTGATTTTATGTGTATATTGTATATCTATTTTCATACAAATACACATTCTTTTATTGATATTTTGTTTATTTATTTTGACGCGAATCTACATTATTTAATGTGTATTTTATATATATATTTTTATACGTGATTACATCATTTGATGTGTATTTTGTACATAAAATTATATTTCTATAGAAATCTACGTTGATTTATGAGTTTTCGTATATAGATCTTGAAATAAATTTACACTGTTTTATGTGTATTTTACATATTTTTTCAATACAAATTTACCTTATTGTATATGCATTTTGTATATTAATTTTAATACAAATTTAATTATGCTATGTGTATTTTTGTATATGTATTTTTATAAAAATATGCTTTATTTTATGGGTATTTTGCATTTTTATTTTCATACAAATTTACATTATTTTATTTATATTCTGTTTATTTTTTTTAAACAATTTTACATTATTCTAGGTGTATTTTGTATATCTATTTTTATACGTATTTACTTAATTTTATGTGTATTTTGTATATGTATTTTTATAGAAATCTACGTTATTTTATATGTATTCGTATATATATTTTGAAACAAATTTACATTGTTTTATATGTATTTTTGCATATCTCTTTCAATACAAGTTTACCTTATTGTATGTGCATTTTATATATTTATTTCAACACAAATTTAAATATTTTATGTGTATTTTGGTATATATTATTTTATAAGAAATGCGCTATTTGATGGGAATTTTGCATCTTTATTTTCATACAAATTTACATTATTTTATTAATATTCGGTGTATTTATTTTGATACGATTTCACATTATTCTATTTGTTTTTTGTATATATATTTTTTATACATATTTACATTATTTAATGTGTATCTTGCATATATATTTCATACAAATTTATTATCTATTATTTATTTTCATACAAATACACATTCTTTTCATGATATTTTGTTTATTTATTTTGACACGAATTTACGTAGATATGTATTTTGTATATATATTTTTATACATATTTACATAATTTCATGTGTATTTTGTATATATATTTCTATAGAAATCTACGTTATTTTATGTGTATTCGTATATATATTTTGAAACAAATTTACTTTGTTTTATATGTATTTTTGAATATCTCTTTCAATACATATTTACCTTACTGTATATGCATTTTGCATATTTATTTCAATATAAATTTAAATATTTTATGTGTATTTTGGTATATATATTTTTATAAAAAATGCGCTATTTTATGGGAATTTTGCATCTTTCTTTTCATACAAATTTACATTATTTTATTGATGTTCTGAGTATTTATATTGATAGGATTTTACATTATTCTATTTCTTTTTTGTATATATTTTTTTATACACATTTACATTATTTAATGTGTATCCTGCATATATATTTTATACAAATTTACGTTATTTTAAGTGTATTTGTTTATTTATTTTCATTCAAATTTACATTATTTTATGTGTATTTTTGTATATGTATTTTAATACAAATTTACCTAATTTTATGTGTATTTTGTATATTTCTTTTCATACAAATTTTAAATATTTTTGTGTATTTTTGTATATAGTTTTATACAAATTTAGGTTATTTTATGTACGCATTTACATTATTTAGTGTGTGTTTTGTATATATATTTTTATGCAAATTTACTTTATTTTATGTGCATTTTTGTATATATATTTTTTTAGAAATTTGCGTTATTTTATGTGTATTTGTATATGTTTTCTCATACAAATTTACATTATTTTATTGCTATTTTGTTTATTTATTTTGATACGAATGAAAATAGATATACAAAATATACACAAAATAAACTAAATTTGTATTGAAATATATATACAAAATACATAAAATAATGTAAATTTGTATCAAAATATTTTAACAGATGCGCATAAAATAACGTAAATTTGTTTTAAAATATACAAAATACACATTAAATAATGTAAATATGTATAAAAAATATATACAAAACACAAATAAAATAATGTAAAATCGTATCAAAATAAATACACAGAATATTAATAAAACAATATAAATTTGTATGAAAATAAAGATGCAAAATACCCATTAAATAACGCATTTTTTATAAAAATATATATACCAAAATACACATGAAAAAATTAATTTGTAATAAAATAAATATACAAAATACACATACAATAAGGTAAATCTGTATTGAAATAGACATGCAAAATACATATAAAACAATGTAAATTTGTTTCAAAATATAAATACGAATACACATAAAATAACGTAATTTGTATAAAAATATATATACAAAATACACATAAAATGAAGTAAATACGTATAAGAAAATATATACAAAATACACATAAAATAATGTAAATTCGTATCAAAATAAATAAACAAAATACCAATAAAAGAATGTGTATTTGTATAAATATAAATATACAAAATACACATAAAATAACGTAAATTTGTATAAAACTATATACAAAAATACACAGAAGTAATTAAATTCGTATGAAAATAGATATACAAAATACAGATAAAATAAGCTAAATTTGAATTGAAATGTATATACAAAATACATAAAATAATGTAAATTTGTATCAAAATATTTATAAAAATACATATAATAACGTAAATTTGTTTAAAAATATATAAACAAAATACACATTAAGTAATGTAAGTACGTATAAAAAATATGTACAAAATACACATATAATCATGTATTTCTTATCAAACTAAATAAACAAAATATCAATAAAATAATGTAAACTTGTATGAGAAAACATATACAAATACATATAAAATAACGCTAATTTCTATAAAAATATATGTCCAAAAATGAACATAAAATAAAGAAGCTTTGGATAAAAATATATATACAAAACACACATTAAATAATGTAAATGCGTACGTAAAATAACCTAAATTTGTATAAAACTATATACAAAAATACACAAAAATAATATAAATTTGTCTGAAAAGAAATATACAAAATACACATAAAATTAGGTTAATTTGTATAGAAATACATATACAAAATACACATAAAATAATGTAAATTTGAAAGAAAATATATAAACAAATACACATATAATAACGTAAATTTGTATGAAATATATATACAAAATACACATTAAATAATGTAAATATGTATAAAAAAATATATACAAAACACAAATAGAATAATGTAAAGTCGTATCAAAATATATACACAGAATATTAATAAAATAATGTAAATGTGTATGAAAATTAAGATGCAAAATACCTATAAAAGAACGCATTTTTTATAAAATTATTGATACCAAAATACACATAAAATATTTGAACTTGTATTAAAATAAATATACAAAATGCACATACAATAAGGTAAATTTGTATTGAAATAGATATGCAATATACATATAAAATAATGTAAATTTGTTTCAAAATATATATACGAATACACATAAAATAACGTAATTTCTATAAAAATATATATACAAAATACACATAAAATTAAGTAAATACGTATAAAAAAATGTATACAAAATACACATAAAATAATGTAAATTCGTATAAATGTAAATAAACAATATACCAATAAAAGAATGTGTATTTGTATAAATATAAATATACAAAATGCACATAAAATAACGTAAATTTATATAAAACCATATACATAAAATAACGCAAATTTCTATAAAAATATATGTACAAAAATGAACATTAAATAAATTTGCATAAAAATATATATACAAAACACACATTAGATAATGTAAATGAGTATAAAAATATGTATAGAAAATACCTATGAAATAATCTAAATTCGTATCGAATTAAATTAAGAAATACCAAAAAAATAATGTAATTTTGGATGAAAATATATTATTTTATGTGTATTCTTACTTATATTTTATTACAAATTTACCTTATTTTATGTTTATTTTGTATATTTATTTCATTCAATTTTAAATTATTTAATGTGTATATTTGTATTTGTATTTAGGTTATTTTATGTGTGTTTTCTATATATATTTTCATCCAAAATTACATTATTTTATTGTTATTTTCTTAATTTAACTCCATACGAATTTAGATTATTTCATAGGTATTTTGTATACAAATTTTTATACTCATTTACATTATCTAATGTGTGTTTTGTATATATTTTTTTATGCAAACTAATTTTATGTGCATTTTTGCACATATATTTTTATAGAAACTTAAAACGTTATTTTATGTGTATTTTGTATTTGTTTTCTCATACCAATTTACATTATTTAATTAGTTTTTGTTTATTTATTTTGATACGAATGACTTGATTATTTATGTATTTTGTAAATATTTTTTTTATACGTATTTACATTACTTAATGTGTATTTTGTTTATATATTTTTTTACAAATTTACGACGGTATATGTGTATTTGTTAAAAATATTTTGAAACGAGTTTACTTTATTTTATGTATTTTGTATATATATTTCAATTCAAACTTAGCTTATTTTGTGTGTATTTTGTATATCTATTTTCATACAAATTTAATTACTTCTGTGTATTTTTATATATAGTTTTATGCAAATTTACGTTATTTTATGTGCATTTTGTATATTTATATTTATACAAATACACACTCTCTTATTGGTATTTTGTTTATTTATATTTATACGAATTTACATTATTTTATGTGTATTTTGTATACATTTTTGATTCGTATTTACTTAATTTTATTTGTATTTTGTATATATATATTTATAGAAATCTACGTTATTTTATGTGTATTCGTATATATATTTTGAATGAAATTTACATTGTTTTATATGTATTTTGCATATCTATTTCAATACAAATTTACCTTATTGTATGTGCATTTTGTATATTTATTTTAATACAAATTCAAATATTTTATGTGTATTTTGGTATATATAATTTTATAAAAAATGCGTTATTTTATAGGTATTTTGCATCTTAGTTTTCATACAAATGTACATTATTTTATTAATATTCTGTGTATATATTTTGATACGATTTTATATTATACTATTTGTGTTTTGTATATATTTTTTTATACATATTTTCATTATTTAATGTGTATTTTTTATATATATTTTATATAAATTAACGTTATTTTAAGTGTATTTGTTTATATGATTTCATTCAAATTTACATTATTTTAAGTGTATTTTGTATACGTATTTCAATACAAATTTACCTAATTTTATGTGTATTTTGAATATTTATTTTCATACAAATTTAAATTATTTTTGAGTTTTTTTTATAAACATATAGAGTAAATTTCTATGAAAATATATATTCAAAATACATATAAAACTATGTAAATAAGTATAAAAATATATATATCAAAATAAATAAACAAAATTCCGATAAAAGAACGTATATTTGTAGGAAAATAAATATACAAAATACACATAAAATTACGATAATTTGAATAAAAATATATACAAAAAAACAAAAAAATAAATTTCAATTTGTGTGAAAATAGATATACAAAATACACATATTATTAGTTAAATTTGTATTTAAATACATGTACAAAATACACATAAAATAATGTAAATTTGTATGAAATGAAAACAAATTCACATAAAATAACGTACATTTGTATAAAATAGATATACAAAATATACATAGAATAATGTAAAATCGTATCAAAATAAATACACAGAATATCAATAAAATAATGTAATTTTGTATGAAAATAAAGATGCAAAATACCCATAAAATAAAGCATATTTTTTAAAAAATACATATACAAAAATACACATAGAATAATTAAATTTGTATTAAAATTAATATACAAAATGCACGTACAATAAGGAAAATTTGTTTTGAAAAAATATACAAAATGCACATAAAAGTGTAAATCTGTTTAAAAATCTATATACGAATACACATAAAATAACGTAGATTTCTATAGAAATATATATACAAAATACACATGAAATGACGTAAATACGTATAAAAATATATATATACATAATACACATTAAATAATTTAAATTCTCGTCAAAATAAATAAAAAAAATATCAATAAAAGAATGTGTATTTGTATGAAAATAGATATACAAAATACTCATAAAATGACCTAAGTTTGTATAAAACTATATACGAAAATACACAAAAATAATTTAAATTTGTATGAAAATAAATATACAAAAATACACATAAAATTAGGTAAATTTGTATTGAAATAGATATGCAAAATACATATAAAACAATGTAAATTTGTTTCAAAATATATATACGAATACACATAAAATAACGTAGATTTCTATAAAAATATATACAAAATACACATAAAATGAAGTAAATACGTATAAAAAAATGAATATAAAATACACATAAAAATCGTATCAAAATAAATAAACAAAATACCAGTAAAAGAATGTGTATTTGTATAAATATAAATATACAAAATACACATAAAATATCGTAAATTTGTATAAAACTATATACAAAAATACACAGAAATAATTAAATTTGTATGAAAATATATATACAAAATACAGCTAAAATAAGCTAAATTTGCATTGAAATGTACATACAAAATACATAAAATAATGTAAATCTGTATCAAAATATTTATACAAATACAAATAATAACGTAGATTTGTTTAAAAATATATAAACAAAATACACATTAAGTAATGTAAATACGTATAAAAAATATGTACAAAATACACATATAATCATGTAATTCGTATCAAAATAAATAAACAAAATAGCAATAAAATAATGTAAATTTGTATGAGAAAACATATACAAATAACGCAAATTTCTATAAAAATATATGTACAAAAATGCACATAAAATAAAGTAAATTTGCATAAATATATATATTCAAAACACACACTAAATAATGTAAATGCGTACATAAAATAACCTAAATTTGTATAAGACTATATACAAAAATACACAAAAATAATTAAAATTTGTTTGAAAAGAAATATACAAAATACACACAAAATTAGGTAAATTTGTATTGAAATACATATACAAAATACACATCAAATAATGTAAATTTGAATGAAAATATATAAACAAATACACTTTAAATAACGTAACTATTTGGGTTTTGTATATATTTTTTTTATACATATTTACATTACTTAATGTGTATTTTATATATATTTTATACAAATTTACGTTATTTTAAGTGTATTTGTTTATGTATTTTCATTCAAATTTACATTATTTTATGTGTATTTTGTAAATGTATTTCAATACAAATTTACCTAATTTTATGTGTATTTTGTATACTTATTTTCAAACAAATTTAAATTATTTTTGTTTATTTTTGTATATAGTTTTATACAAATTTACGTTATTTTATGTGTATTTTGTATATCTATTTTCATACAAATACACATTCTTTTATTGATATTTTGTTTATTTATTTTGACACGAATTTACATTATTTAATGTCTATTTTGTATATATATTTTTTTACGTATTTACAGCATCTCAAGTGTATTTTGTATATATATTTCTATAGAAATCTGCGTTATTTTATGTGTATTCGTATACATATTTTGAAACAAATTTACATTGTTTAATGTGTATTTTGCATATTTTTTTAATAAAAATTTTCCATATTCTATGTGAATCTTGTATATTAATTTTACTACAAATTTAATTATTGAATGTGTATTTATGTATATGTGTTTTTATAAAAATATGCTTTATTTTATTGATATTTTGCATCTTTATTTTCATACAAATTTACATTATTTTATTGATATTTTGTGTATTTATTTTGATACGATTTTACATTATTTTCTATGTGTATTTTGTATATATATTTAATACAAATGTACGTTATTTTATGTGTATTTGTTTTCCTTCCATACAAATTTTCATTATTTTATGTGTATTTTGTACATGTACAAATTTGTACAAATTTAACTAATTATATGTGTATTTTGTATATCAATTTTCATAAAAATTAAAATTATTTTTGTTTTTTGTATATATTTTTATACAAATTTTCGTTATTTTATGTGTATTTTGTATATTTATTTTCCTACAAATATACGTTCTTTTATCGGAGTTTTGTTTGTTTATTTTGATACGAATTTACATTATTTTAGGTGTATTTGGTATATATATTTTTATACTATTTACATCATTTTATATGTATTTTTTATGTATATTTTCATAGAAATTCACTCTATTTTATGTGTATTCGTATATATATTTTGATACAAATTTACATTATTGATGTGTATTTTGCATATGTATTTCAATACAAATTTACTTTATTGTATATGCATTTTGTATATTTATTTCAATACAAATTTAATTATTTCATGTGTATTTTTGTATATATATTTTTATGCATATATGCGTTATTATAAGGGTATTTTGCATCTTTATTTTCATACAAATTTAAATTATTTTATTGATATTCTGTTTATTTATTTTGATACGATTTAATATTATTCTATGTGTATTTTGTATAACTATTTTTATACATATTTACATTATTTAATGTATATTTTGTATATATATTTTATCCAAATTTACGTTATTTTATGTGTATCTGTTTATATATTTTCATACAAATTTACATTATTTTATGTGTATTTTGTATATGTATTTCAATACAAATTTACCTAACTTTATGTGTATTTTGCATATCTATTTTCAAACAAATTTAAATTCTTTTTGTGTATTTTTGTATTTATTTTTATACAAATTTTAGTTAATTTATTTGTATTTTGTATATATATTTTCCTACAAATATACAATCTTTTATTATAGTTTTGTTTATTTATTTTGATACGAGTTTACATTATTTTATGTGTATTTTGTATATATATTTTTCTACGTATTTACATTATTTTATGTGTATTTTGTATATATATTTTAATAAAAATTTACATTATTTTATTGTGTGTATTCCTATTTATTTTGATAAAAATTTTATACAAATTCATGTTATTTTATGTGTATTTGTATATATATTTTCATACAAATTTATATTATTTTACGTGTATTTTACATATTTTTCATTACAAATTTACCTTATTTTATGATTATTTTGTATATTTATTTCATTCAATTTTAAATTATTTTGTGTATATTTGTATTTGTATTTACGTAATTTTATGTGTATTTTCTATATATATTTTCATCCAAAATTACATTATTTTATTGGTATTTTCTTTATTTAACTCGATACGAATTTAGATTTTTTCATAGGTATTTTGTATACATATGTTTATAGTCATTTACATTATGTAATGTGTGTTTTGTATATATTTTTTAATGCAAATTTATTTTATGTGCATTTTTTTACATATATTTTTATAGAAATTTATTTATTTTATGTGTATTTTGTATATGTTTTCTCATAAATTTTACATTATTTTATTGGTATTTTGTTTATTTATTTTGATACAAATTACAAGATTATATGTGTATTTTGTATATATTTTTTTATACGTAATTACATTATTTAATGTGTATTTTGTTTATATATTTTTATATAAAATTTACGTAATTATATGTGTATTTGTAAAAATATTTTGATACAAATTTACTTTATTTTATGTATTTTGTACATATATTTCAATTCAAATTAAGCTTACTTTGTGTGTATTTTGTATATCTATTTTCATACAAATTTAATTACTTCTGTGTATCTTTGTATATTGTTTTATATAAATTTACCTTATTTTATGTGCATTTTGTATATTTATATTTATACAAATATGCAAAATACATATAAAACAATGTAAATTTCTTTCAAAATATATATACGAATACACATAAAATAACGTAGATTTCTATAAAAATATATATACAAAATACACATAAAATGAAGTAAATACGTATAAGAAAATGTATACAAAATACACATAAAATAATGTAAAATTGTATAAAAATAAATAAGCAAAATGCCAATAAAAGAATGTGTAGTTGTATAAATATAAATATACAAAATACACATAAAATAACGTAAAATTGTATAAAACTCTATACAAAAATAAACAAAAATAATTAAATTTGTATGACAATATATATATATATAAAATACACATATATATATTTATAATATATATATATATATATATATATATATATATATATATATATATATATATATATATATATATATATATATATATATATAAATATATATATATATATATATATATATATATATATATATCTATATATATATATATATATATAGATATATATAGATATATATATATATATATATATATATATATATATATATATATATATATATCTGTGTATTTTGTATACATATTTTTAGACATATTTACATTATTTAATGTATATTTTGTACATATATTTTATGGAAATTTACGTTATCTTATGTGTATTTGTTTATATAGTTTCATACAAATTTATATTATTTTATGTGTATTTTGTATATGTATTTCAATAAAAATTTGCCTAATTTCATGTATATTTTGCAGATCTATTTTCAAACAAACTAAAAAAAATTTTGTGTATTTTTGTATATATTTTTATAAAAATTTTTGTTATTTTATTTGTATTTTGTATATATAATTTCCTACAAATATACATTCTTTTAGAGGAAATTTTGTTTATTTATTTTGATACGAATTTACATTATTTTATGTGTATTTTGTATATATATTTTTCTATGTATTTACATTATTTAATGTGTATTTTGTATATATATTTTCATAAAAATTTTCGTTATTTTATTGTGTGGATTCGTATATATTTTGATACAAATTTACTTAATTTTATGTGTTTTTTGCATATCTATTTCAATAAAAATCTACCTTATTGTATGTGGATTTTGTATATTTATTTTAATACAAATTTAATTATTTTATGTGTATTTTTGTATATATTTTTTTTTAAATATGAGTTATTTTATGGGTATATTGCATCTTTACTTTTATAAATTTTTACATTACGTACATATCTTTTATACGTATTTACATTATTTAATGTGTATTTTGTTTATATTTTTATACAAATTTACGTTATTATATGTGTATTTGAATATATATTTTGATACAAATTTACATTATTTTATGTATTCTCTATATTTATTTCAATTCAAATTTAGCTTATTTTATGTGTCTTTTGTATATCTATTTTCATACAATTTTTTTTTTGTTTATTTTTGTATATAGTTTTATACAATTTTACGTTATTTTATGTGTATTTTGTATATTTATATTCATACAAGTGCACATTCTTTTATTGGCATTTAGTTTATTTATTTTGATACGAATTTACATTATTTTATGTGTATTTTGTATACATTTTCTTATACGTATTTACTTCATTTTATGTGTATTTTGTATATATATTTTTATAGAAATCTACGTTATTTTATGTGTATTCGTATATATATTTTGAAAGAAATTTACATTGTTTTAAATGTATTTTGCATATCTATTTCAATACAAATTTACCTTATTGTATGTTAATTTTGTATATCTATTGTAATACAAATTTAAATATTTTATGTGTATTTTGGTATATATATTTTCATAAAAAATGCGTTGTTTTATGGGTATTTTGCATCTTTATTTTCATACAAATTTACATTATTTTATTAATATTCTGTGTATTTATTTTGATACTATTTTACATTATTCTATTTGTCTTTTGTATATATTTTTTATACATATTTACATTATTTAATGTGTATTTTATATATATATATTTCATACAAATTTACGTTTTTTTAAGTGTATTTGTTTATATATTTTCATTCAAATTTACATTATTTTATGTGTATTTTGTATATGTATTTCAATACAAATTTACCTAATTTTATGTGTATTTTGTATATTAATTTTCATACAAATTTAAACTATTTTTTGTGTATTTTTGTATAGAGTTTTATACAAATTTACAATATTTAATGTGTATTTTGTATATCTATTTTCATACAAATACACATTCTTTTATTGATATTTTGTTTATTTATTTTGACACGAATTTACATTATTTAATGTGTATTGTGTATATATATTTTTATACGTATTTACGTCATTTCATCTATTTTTTGTATATATATTTCTATAGAAATCTACGTTATTTTATGTGTATTCGTATATATATTTTGAAACAAATATACATTGTTTTATGTGTATTTTGCATATTCTTTCAATACAAATTTACCTTATTGTATGTGCATTTTGTATATATATATATATATATATATATATATATATATATATATATATATATATATATATATATATATATATATATATATATATATATATATATATATATATATATATATTCCTACAAATATACATTCTTTTATTGGAATTTTGTTTATTTATTTTGATACGAATTTACATTATTTTATGTGTATTTTGTATATGTATTTTTCTACGTATTTACATTATTTTATGTGTATTTTGTATATATATTTTCATAAAAATTTACGTTATTTTATTGTGTGTATTTGTATCTATTTTGATACAAATTTACATTATTTTATGTATATTTTGCATTTCTATTTCAATACAAATTTACCTATACTATGTGTATTTTGTATATTTATTTTAATACAAATTTTATTATTTTATGTGTATTTTTGTATATATTTTTTTTAAATATGAGTTATTTTATGTGTATTTTGTATATCTATTTTCATACAAATTTAATTACTTTTGTGTATTTTTGTATATACTTTTATATCAATTTACGTTATTTTATGTGTATTTTGTATATTTATATTTATACAAATACACATTCTTTTATTAGTATTTTCTTTATTTATTTCGATACGAGTTTACATTATTTTATGTTTATTTTGTTCACATTTTTTTATACGTATTTACTTCATTTTATGTGTATTTTGTATATATATCTTTATAGAAATTTGCGTTATTTTATGTGTTTTCGTATATATATTTTGAAACAAATTTACATTGTTTTATATGTATTTTGCAAATCTATTTCAATACAAATTTACCTTATTGTGTGTGCATTTCGTATATTTATTTTAATACAAATTCAAATATTTTATGTGTGTTTTGATATATATATTTTTATAAAAAATGCGTTATTTTATGGGTATTTTGCATCTTTATTTTCATGCAAATTTATACTATTTTATTAATATTCTGTGTATTTATTTTGATACGATTTTACATTATTCTATTTGTGTTTTGTGTAAATTTTTTTATACATATTTACATTATTTAATGTGTCTTTTGTAAATATATTTCATACAATTTTACGTTATTTTAAGTGTATTTGTTTATATATTTTCTTTCAAACTTACATTATTTTATATGTATTTTGTATATGAATTTAATACAAATTTGCCTAATTTTATGTGTATTTTGCATATCTATTTTCAAACAAATTTAAATAATTTTTGTGTGTTTTTGTATATATTTTTATACAAATGTTAGTTATTTTATTTGTATTTTCTATATATATTTTCCAACAAATATACATTCTTTTTTTGGAATTTTATCTATATATATTTTAATAAAAATTTACTTTATTTTATTGTGTGTATTCGTATATAATTTGATACAAATTTTATACAAATTCATGTTATTTTATGTGTATTTGTATATATATTTTCATACAAATCTACATTATTTTATGTGCTTTTTTACATATATTTAATTACAAATTTACCTTATTTTATGTTTATTTTGAAAATTTATTTCCTTCAATTTTAAATTATTTTATGTGTATATATGTATTTGTATTTAGGTTATTTTATGTGTATTTTCTATATATATTTTTATCAAAAATTACATTATTTTATTGGTATTTTGTTAGTTTAATTCGATACGAATTTAGATTATTTCATAGGTATTTTGTATACATATTTTTATACGCATTTACATTATTTAATGTGTGTTTTGTATATTTATTTTTATGCAAATTTACTTTATTTTATGTGTATTTGTATAAATATAAATATACAAAATGCACATAAAATAAGGTAAATTTATATAAAACAATATATAAAGATACACAAAAGTAATTAAATTTGTATGAAAATAGATATACAAAATACACACAAAATAAGATTAATTTGAATTGAAATATATGTACAAAATACATAAAATAAAGTAAATTTTTATCAAAATATTTTTACAAATACACATATAATTACGTAAATTTTATATAAAAATATATAAACAAAATACACATTAAATAATGTAATTACGTATAAAAAAATATATACAAAATACACATATAATCATGTAATTCGTATCAAAATAAATAAATAAAATACCAATAAAATTATGTAAATTTTTATGAGAAAACATATACAAAATACACATAAAATAAATAAATTTCTATAAAAATATATGTACAAAAATGAACATAAAATAAATTTGCATTAAAAAATATATACAAAACACACATTACATAATGTAAATGAGTATAAACATATGTATACAAAATACCTATGAAAAAATATAAATTCGTATCGAGTTAAATAAAGAAAATACCAATAAAATAATGTAATTTTTGATGAAAATATATATAGAAAATGCACATAAAACTACGTAAATACAAATACAAATATACACATTAAATAATTTAAAATTGAATGAAATAAATATACAAAATAATCATAAAATAAGGTAAATTTGTAATGAAAACTATGTAAAAATACCCGTAAAATAATATAAATTTGTATGAAAATATATATACAAATACACATAAAATAACATGAATTTGTATAAAATTTTTATCAAAATAAATAGGAATACACACAATAAAATAATGTAAATTTTTATTAAAATATATATACAAAATACACATAAAATAATGTAAATACGTAGAAAAATATATATACAAAATACACATAAAATCATGTAAACTTGTATCAAAATAAATAAACAAAATTATAATAAAAGATTGTATATTTGTAGGAAAATATATATATAAAATACAAATAAAATAACTAAAATTTGTATAAAAATAAATACAAAAATACACAAAAATAATTTAAATTTGTTTGAAAATAGATATGCAAAATACACATAAAGTTAGGCAAATTTGTATTGAAATACATATACAAAATACACATAAGATAATGTAAATTTGTATGAAAATATATAAACAAATACACATAGAATAACGTAACTTTGTATAAAATATATATACAACACATTAAATAATGTAATTATGTATAAAAAATATATATACAAAATAAACATATAATAATGTAAATTCGTATCAAAATAAATAAAAAATATCAATAAAATAATTTTAATTTGTATGAAAATAAAGATGCAAAATACACATATAATAATTTAAATTTGTTTAAAAATATATACAAAATACACATGAAATAATTAAATTTGTATTGAAATAAATATACAAAATACACATAAGATAAAGTAAATTTGTATTGAAATACATATGCAAATACACATCAATAATGTAAATTTGTAAAATATATACAAAATATACATTAAATAATGTAAATATGTATAAAAATAGTTATACAAAATACACATAGAATAATGTTAAATACAAAATACATATAAAATGATGTAAATAGTATAAAAATATATATACCAAATTCACCTAAAATAATGTAAATTCGTATCAAAAACAAACAAAATTCCGTTAAAGAACGTATATTTGTAGGAAAATAAATATACAAAATACACATAAAATAACGAAAATTTGTATAAAAATATATACAAAAAAAACAAAAATAATTTCAATTTTTATGAAAATTGATATACAAAATACACATATAATTAGTTAAATTTGTACAAATTTGTACATGTACAAAATACACATAAAATAATGAAAATTTGTATGAAATGAAAACAAATACACATAAAATAACGTACATTTGTATTAAATATATATACAAAATACACATAGAAAATAATGTAAAATCGTATCAAAATAAATACACAAAATATCAATAAAATAATGTAAATTTGTATGAAAATAAAGATGCAAAATACCAATAAAATAAAGCATATTTTTTTATATAATACATATACATAAATACACATTCAATAATTAAATTTGTAGTAAAATTAATATACAAAATGCACATACAATAAGGTAAATTTTTATTAAAAAAATATGCAAAATACACATAAAACAATGTAAATTTGTTTCAAAATATATATACGAATACACATAAAATAACGCAGATTTCTATAGAAATATATATACAAAATACACTTGAGATGCTGTAAATACGTATAAAAATATATATACAAAATAGACATTAAATAATGTAAATTCGTGTCAAAATAAATAAACAAAATATCAATAAAAGAATTTGTATTTGTATGAAAATAGATATACAAAATACACATAAAATAACGTAAATTTCTATAAAACTATATACAAAAATGCACAAAAATAATTTAAATTTGTTTGAAAATAAGTATACAAAATACACAAAAAATTAGGTAAATTTGTATTGAAATACATTTACAAAATACACATAAAATAATGTAGATTTGAATGAAAATTTATAAACAAATACACTTAAAATAACGTAAATTTGTATAAAATATATATACAAAATACACATTAAGTAATGTAAATATGTATAAAAAAATATATACAAAACCCAAATAGAATAATGTAAAATCGTAACAAAATAAATACACAGAATATTAATAAAATAATGTAAATTTGTATGAAAATAAAGGAGCAAAATATCCATAAAATAACGCATTTTTTTTTTAATATATATACCAAAAGACATACAACATGCACATACAATAAGGTAAATTTATATTGATATGCAAAATACATATAAAACAATGTAAAATTTGTTTCAAAATACATATACGAATACACATAAAATAACGTAGATTTCTATAAAAATATATATACAAAATACACATAAAATGAAGTAAATACGTATAAAAAAATGTACACAAAATACACATAAAATAATGTAAATTCGTATCAAAATAAATAAACAAAATACCAATAAAAAATGTGTATTTGTATAAAAATAAATATACAAAATACACATAAAATATCGTAAATTTATATAAAACTATATACAAAAATACACAAAAGTAGTTAAATTTGTATGAAAATAGATATACAAAATACACATAAAATAAACTAAATTTGAATTGAAATATATATATATATATATATATATATATATATATATATATATATATATATATATATATATATATATATATATATATATATATATATATATATATATATATATATATATATTTACAAAATACATCAAATAATGTAAATTTGTATCAAAATATTTATACAAATACACATATAATAACGTAAATTTGTATAAAAACACATAAACAAAATACACATTAAATAATGTAAATACGTATAAAAAAATATGTAGAAAATACACATATAATCATGTAATTCTTATCAAAATAAATAAACAAAATACCAATAATATAATGTAAATTTGTATGAGAAAACATATACAAAATACATATAAATTAACGCTAATTTCTTTAAAAATATATGTACAAAAATGCACATCAAATAAAGTAAATTTGCATCAAAATATATATACAAAACACACATTAAATAATGTAAATGCGTATAAAAAAATGTATAAAAAATACCTTTGAAATAATCTAAATTCGTATCGAATTAAATTAACAAAATACCAATAAAATAATGTAGTTTTTGATGAAAATGTATATAGAAAATACAAATAAAATAACATAAATACAAATACAAATATACACATAAAATAATTTAAAATTGCATGAAATGAATATATGAAACAAACATAAAATAAGGTAAATTTGTAATGAAATATATGTAAAAATACACATAAAATAATTTAAATTTGTATGAAAATATGTATTCAAATACACATAAAATAACATGAATTTGTATAAAATTTGTATCAAAATATATACGAGAGCACACAATAAAATAACGTAAATTTTTATGAAAATATATATCCAAAATACACATAAAATAATGTAAATACGTAGAAACATATATATACAAAATACACATAAAGTAATGGAAATTCGTATCAAAATAAATAAACAAAATTGCAATAATAGAATGTATATATGTAGGAAAATATATATACAAAATACAAATAAAAAAACTAAAATTTGTATAAAAATTTATACAAAAATACGCAAAAATATTTTAAATTTGTTTGAAAATAGATAGGCAAAATACAATTAAAATTAGGCAAATTTGGATTGAGATACATATACAAAACACTCATTAAATAATATAAATCTATATGAAAATATATAAACAATGTATTTAAATACATTTGCAAAATACACATCAAATAATATAAATTTGAATTAAAATATATATACAAATACACTTAATTAACGTAAATTTGTATAAAATATATATATATAAAATCACATTAAATAATGTAAATATGTATACAAAAATATATACAAAACACAAATAGAATAATGTAAAATCGTATCAAAATAAATAAACAGAATATTAATAAAATAATGTAAATTATGTATGAAAATTAAGATGCAAAATACCCCCAAAATAGCGCATTTTTTATAAAAATATATATACCAAAACACACATAAAATATTTGAATTTGTATTAAAATAAATATACGAAATGCACACACAATAAGGTAAATTTGTATTGAAATAGATATGCAAAATACATATGAAACAATATAAATTTGTTTCAAAATATATATACGAATACACCTAAAATAACGCATATTTTATAAAGATATATATACAAAATACACATAAAATGAAGTAAATACGTATAAAAAAATGTGTACAAATTACACATAAAATAATGTAAACTCGTATCGAAATAAATAAACAAAATACTAATAAAAGAAAATGTATTTGTATAAATATAAATATACAAAATACACATAAAATAATGTAAATTGATATAAAAGTATATACAAAAATACACAAATTTAGTTTATTTTATGTGTATTTTGTATATCTATTTTCATACAAATTTAACTACTTTTGTGTATTTTTGTATATAGTTTTATATAAATTTACGATATTTTATGTGTATTTTGTATATTTATTTTTATACAAATACACATTTTTTTATTGGTATTTTGTTTATTTATTTTGATACGAATTTACATTATTTTATGTGTATTTTGTATACATTTTTTATACGTATTTACTTCATTTTATGTGTATTTTGTATATATATTTTTGTATAAATCTACGTTATTTTATGTGTATTCGTATATATATTTTGAAACAAATTTTACATTGTTTTATATGTATTTTGCATATCTATTTCAATATAAATTTACCTAATTGTATACAAAATACACATAAAATTAGGTGAATTTGTATTGGAATTCATATACACTTAAAAAAACGTAAATTTCTCTGAAATATATATATAAAATACACAATAAATAATGTAAATATGTATAAAAAATATATACAAAAGACAATTAGAATAATGTAAAATAGTATTAAAATAAATACACAGAATATTAATAAAATAATGTAAATTTGTATGAAAATAAAGATGCAAAATACCCATAAAACAACGCATTTTTTATGAAAATATATATACCAAAATACACATAAAATATTTAAATTTGTATTACAATAGATATACAAAATGAACATACAATAAGGTAAATTTGTATTGAAAGAGATATGCAAAATACATATAAAACAATGTAAATTTCTTTCAAAATATATATACGAATACACATAAAATAACGTAGATTTCTATAAAAATATATATACAAAATACACATAACATGAAGTAAATACGTATAAGAAAATGTATACAAAATACACATAAAATAATGTAAATTCGTATCAAAATAAATAAACTAAATGCCAATAAAAGAATGTGCACTTGTATAAATATAAATATACAAAATACACATAAAATAACGTAAAATTGTATAAAACTATATACAAAAATAAAATAAAAAATTAATTTGTATGAAAATAGATATACAAAAGACACATAAAATAAGCTAAATTTGAATTGAAATAAATATAGAAAATACATAAAATAATGTAAATTTGTATCAAAATATATATTCAAATACACATATAATAACGTAAATTTGTATAAAAAATATATAAACAAAATACACATTAAATAATCTAAATACGTATAAAAGATATGTACGTAATGTAAAAATTTATAAAATAAAAGATGCAATATACCCATAAAATAACTCTTATTAAAAAAATATATATACAAAAATACACATAAAATAATTAAATTTGAATTAAAATAAATATACAAAATACACATACAATAAGGTAGATTTTTATTGAAATAGATATGCAAAAAACATAAAATAAAGTAAATTTGTATCAAAATATATACGAATACACACAATAAAATAACGTAAATTTTATGAAAATATATATACAAAATACACATTAAATGATGTAAATACATATAAAAATATATATACAAAATACACATAAAATAATGTAAATTCGTATCAAAATAAATAAACAAAATTTCCTCTAAAAGAATGTATATATGTAGGAAAATATATATACAAAATACAAATAAAATTAAATTTGTATAAAAATATATACAAAAATACACACAAAAAAATTTAAATTTGTTTGAAAATAGATATGCAAAATACACATGAAATTAGTCAAATTTTTATGGAAATACATATACAAAATACACATAAAATAATGTAAATTTGTATGAAAATATATAAACAAATACACATAAGATAACGTAAATTTCCATAAAATATATGTACAAAATATACATTAAATAATGTAAATATGTCTAAAAATATATATACAAAATACACAGAATAACGTAAAATCGTATCAAAATAAATAAACAGACTATCAATAAAATAATGTAAATTTGTATGAAAATAAAGATGCAAAATACCCATATAATAACGCATATTTGTTTAAAAATATATATACAAAAATACACATAAAATAATTAAATTTGTATCAAAATAAATATAAAAAAGTCACATACAATAAAGAAAATTTGTATTGAAACAGATATGCGAAATACACATAAATAATGTAAATTTGTATCAAAATATATATACGAATACACATAAAATAGAGTAAATTTCTATAAAAATATATATTAAAAATACATATAAAATTATGTAAATAAGTATAAAAATATATATATATCAAATACACCTAAAATGATGAAAATTCGTATCAAAATCAATAAACAAAATTCCGATAAAAGAACGTACAAATTTACATTATTTTATGTGTATTTTGTACATACATTTATATATTTTGAAACAAATTTACATTGTTTATATGTATTTTGCATATCTATTTTTATGTATTCTGTATTTATTTTTGTTATACATAGAATAATATAAAATCGTATCAAAATAAGTACAGAGAATATCAATAAAATAATTTAAATTTGTATGAAAATAAAGATGCAAAATACCCTTAAAATAAAGCATATTTTTTTCTGAAAATACATATACAAAAATACACTTAGAATAATTAAATTTGTATTAAAATCAATATACAAAATGCACATACAATAAGGTAAATTTGTATTGAAAAAAAAAACGCAAAATACACATAAAACAGTGTAAATTTGTTTAAAAATATATATACGAATACACATAAAATAACGTTGATTTCTATAGGAATATATATACAAAATACACATGAAATGATGTAAATACGTATAAAAATATACAAAATACACATTAAATACTGTAAATTCGCGTCAAAAAAAAAAAAAATATCAATAAAAGAATTTGTATTTGTATGAAAATAGATATACAAAATACACATAAAATAACCTAAATTTGTATCAAACTATATACAAAAATATACAAAAATATTTTAAATTTGTATGAAAATAAATATACAAAATACATATAAAATTAGGTAAATTTGTATTGAAATACATATACAAAATACACATAAAATAATGTAAATTTGAATGAAAAGACATAAACAAATACACTTAAAATAACGTATATTTGTATAAAAAAATATATACAAAACACAAATAGAATAATGTAAAATCGTATCAAAATAAATACACAGAATATTAATAAAATAATATAAATTTGTATGAAAATAAAGAGGCAAAATACCCAAAAATAACGTGTTTTTTTTATTTATAAAAATATATATACCAAAATACACATAAAAAATTTAAATTTGTATTAAAATAAATATATAAAAAACACATACAATAAGGTAAATTTGTATTGAAATAGATATGCAAAATACATATAAAACAATGTAAATTTGTTTCAAAATATATTTACGAATACACATAAAATAACGTAGATTTCTATAAAAATATATATACAAAATACACATAAAATGAAGTAAATACGTATAAAAAATGTATACAAAATACACATAAAATAATGTAAATTCGTATCAAAATAAATATACAAAATACCAATAAAAGAATGTGTATTTGTATAAATATAAATATACAAAATACACATAAAATAACGTAAATTTATATAAAGCTATATACAAAAAAACACAGAAGTATTTTAATTTGTATGAAAATAGATATACAAAATAAGGTAAATTCGTTTCAAATTCAATAAACAAAATTCAGATAAAAGAACGTATATTTGTAGAAAAAATAAATATACAAAATACACATAAAATAACGAAAATTTGTATGAAAATATATAAAAAAATAAACAAAAATAATTTATATTTGTATGAAAATAAATAAAATTAGGTTAATTTGTATTGAAATAGATATACAAAATACACATTCTTTTATTGGTATTTTATATATTTATTTTGATGCGAATTTACATTATTTTATGTGTATTTTGTATACATTTTTTTATACGTATTTACTTTATTTTATGTGTATTTTGTATATATATTTTTATAGAAATCTACGTTATTTTATGTGTATTCGTATATATATTTTGAAACAAATTTACATTGTTTTATATATATTTTGCATATTTATTTCAATACAAATTTACCTTATTGTATGTGTTTTTTATATATTTATTTTAATACAAATTTAATTGTTTTATGTGTATTTTGGTATATATGGTAAGGTAAATTTGTATTGAAAGAGATATTCAAAAATACATATAAAACAATGTAAATTTGTTTCAAAATATATATACGAATACACATAAAATAACGTAGATTTCTATAAAAATATATACAAAATACACATAAAATGAAGTAAATACGTATAAAAAATGAATACAAAATACACATAAAAATCGTATCAAAATAAATAAACAAAATACCAGTAAAAGAATGTGTATTTGTATAAATATAAATATACAAAATACACAAAAAATATCGTAAATTTGTATAAAACTATATACAAAAATACACAAGTAATTAAATTTGTATGAAAATATATATACAAAATACAGCTAAAATAAGCTAAATTTGAATTGAAATGTAGATACAAAATACATAAAATAATGTAAATCTGTATCAAAATATTTATACAAATACATATAATAACGTAGATTTGTTTAAAAATATATAAACAAAATACACATTAAGTAATGTAAATACGTATAATAAATATGTACAAAATACACATATAATCATGTAATTCGTATCAAAATAAATAAACAAAATAGCAATAAAATAATGTAAATTTGTATGAGAAAACATATACAAATATCGCAAATTTCTATAAAAATATATATACAAAAATGCACATATAATAAAGTAAATTTGCATAAAAATATATATACAAAACACACACTAAATAATGTAAATGCGTACATAAAATAACATAAATTTGTATAAAACTATATACAAAAATACACAAAAATAATTTAAATTTGTTTGAAAAGAAATATTCAAAATACACATAAAATTAGGTAAATTTGTATTGAAATACATATACAAAATACACATCAAATAATGTAAATTTGAATGAAAATATATAAACAAATACACTTGAAATAACGTAAATTTGTATAAAATATATATGCAAGATACACATTAAATAATGTAAATGTGTATAAAAAAATATATACAAAAAACAAATAGAATAATGTAAAATCGTATCAAAATAAATACACAGAATATCAATAAAATAATGTAAATTTGTATGAAAATAAAGATGCAAAATTCCCATAAAATATTGCATTTTTATAAAAATATATTTACCAAAATACACATAAAATATTTAAATTTGTATTGAAATAAATATACAAAATGCATATACAATAAGGTAAATTTGTATTGAAAGAGATATTCAAAAATACATATAAAACAATGTAAATTTGTTTCAAAATATATATACGAATACACATAAAATAACGTAGATTTCTATAGAAATATACATACAAAATACATATGAAATTATGTAAATACGTATAAAAATATATATACAAAATACATATCAAATAATGTAAATTCGTGTCAAAATAAATAAACAAAATATCATGGAAAGAATGTGTATTTGTATGAAAATAGATAATAGATAATAAATTTGTATAAAATATATATGCAAGATACACATTAAATAATGTAAATATGTATAAAAAAGTATATACAAAAAACAAATAGAATAATGTAACATCGTATCAAAATAAATACACCGAATATTAATAAAATAATGTAAATTTGTATGAAAATAAAGATGCAAAATTCCCATCAAATATAAAAATATTTAAATTTGCATTGAAATAAATATACAAAATGCACATACAATAAGGTAAATTTGTATTGAAAGAGATATGCAAATATGCAAAAACATACACGTGTACTCATACAAATTTATATTATTTTATTGGTATTTTGTTTATTTATTTTGATACGAATTACATGATTATATGTGTATTTTGAACATATTTTTTTATACGTATTTACATTATTTAATGTGTATTTTGTTTATATATTTTCATACAAATTTACGTTATTATATGTGTATTTGTATAAATATTTTGATACAAATTTACTTTATTTCATGTATTTTGTATATATATTTCAATTCAAATTTAGCTTATTTTGTGTGTATTTTGTATATATTTTCATACAAATTTAATTACTTCTGTGTATTTTTGTACATAGTTTTATATAAATTTACGTTATTTTATGTGTATTTTGTATATTTATATTTATACAAATACACATTCTTTTATTGGTATTTTGTTTATTTATTTTGATACGAATTTACATTATTTTATGTGTATTTTGTATACATTTTTTTATACGTATTTACTTCATTTTATGTATATTTTGTATATATATATATATTTATAGAAATCTACTTTATTTTATGTGTATTCGTATATATATTTTGAAACAAATTTACATTGTTTTATATGTATTTTGCATATCTATTTCAATACAAATTTACCTTATTGTATGTGTTTTTTGTATATTTATTTTAATACAAATTTAATTTTTTGATGTGTATTTTGGTATATATATTTTTATAAATAAAAAATTGCGTTATTTTATGGGTATTTTGCTTCTTTATTTTCATACAAATGTACATTATTTTATTAATATTCTGTGTATTTATTTTGATACGATTTTACATTATTCTATTTGTGTTTTGTACATATTTTTTTATACAAATTTACGTTATTTTAAGTGTATTTGTTTATGTATTTTCATTCAAATTTACATTATTTTATATGTATTTTGTGTATGTATTTCAATACAAATTTACCAAATTTTATGTGTATTTTGTATATTTATTTTCATACAAATTTAAAATATTTTTATGTATTTTTGTATATAGTTTGATACAAATTTAGGTTATTTTATGTGTATTTTGTATATCTATTTTCATACAAATACACATTCTTTTATTGATATTTTGTTTATTTTGACGCGAATTTTATGTGAATTTGTTTTCATTTCATACAAATTTTCGTTATTTTATGTGTATTTCGTACATGTATTTAAATACAAATTTAACTAATTATATGTGTATTTTGTATATCTGTTTTCATACAAATTGAAATTTATTTTTTTGTTTTTTTGTATATATTTTTATTCAAATTTTCGTAATCTTATAAAAATATATATACCAAAATACACATAAAATATTTAAATTTGCATTGAAATAAATATTCGAAATGCACATACAATAAGGTAAATTTGTATCGAAAGAGATATGCAAAAATACATATAAAACAATGTAAATTTGTTTCAAAATATATATACGAATACAAATAAAAAAACGTAGATTTCTATAAAAATATATATACAAAATACTCATAAAATTAAGTAAATACGTATAAAAAAATGTATACAAAATACACATAAAATAATGTAAACTCGAATTAAAATAAATAAACAAAATACCAATAAAAGAATGTATATTTGGATAAATATATATATATATATATATATATATATATATATATATATATATATATATATATATATATATATATATATATATATATATATATATATATATATATATATTTTTATAAAAAATGCATTATTTTATGGCTATTTTGCATCTTTATTTTCATACAAATTTACATTATTTAATTAATATTCTGTGTATTTATTTTGATACGATTTTACATTATTATATTTGTTTTTTGTATATATTTTTATTTTATTTAAATATAAATGTACAAAATACACATACAAAATAAACATAAAATAAGGTAAATTTGTAATGAAATATATGTACAAAATACACATAAAATAATGTAAATTTATATGAAAATATATATACAAATACACATAAAATACCATGAATTTGTATAAAATTATAGATTCAAAATGAATATTAAATAATGTAACTGCGTATAGAAATATATATACAAAGTACATATAAAATAATGTAAAGTCGTATCAATATAAATCAACAAAATACCAATAAAATAATATATATTTGAATGAACATAGATTTACAAAATACACATAACCTAACTAAAATTTGTATTGAAATATATACAAAAATTCATAAAAATAATTTGAGTTTGTATGAAAATAGATATTCAAAATACACATAATACTAGGTAAATTTCTTTTGAAATATATATACAAAATGCCCATAAAATATTGTAAATTTGTGTCAAAATACATAAACAAATACACATAAAATAACGTAAATTTTTATGAAAAATATATACAAAATACACATAGAATAATGTCAAATCGTATCAAAATGAATGAGCAGAAAATCAATAAAATAACGTAAATTTGTATGAAAGTAAAGATGCAAAATACCCATAAAATAAAGCATATTTTTTATAACAATACATATACAAAAATACACATAAAATAATATAAATTTGTATGAAAATATATATACAAATACACATAAAATAACATGAATTTGTATAAAATTTGTTTAAAAATATATACGAATACACACAATAAAATAACGTAAATTTTTATGAAAATGTATATATAAAATACACATAAAATAATTTAAATACGTAGAAAAATATATATACAAAATAAACATAAAATAATGTAAATTCGTAAAAAATTAAACACACAAAATTCCAATAAAAGAATGTATATTTTTATAGGAAAAGATATATACAAAAAACAAATAAAATAACTAAAATTTGTATAAAAATATATACAAAAATACACAAAAATAATTTAAATTCGTTTGAAAATAGATATGCAAAATACTCATAAAGTTAGGCAAATTTGTATTGAAATACATATACAAAACTCACATAAAATAATGTAAATTTGTATGAAAATATATAAACAAATACATATAAAATAACGTAAATTTGGATAAAATATATAGACAAAATATACATTAAATATTTTAAATATGTATAAAAATATATTATATTATATATATTTTTATTGATATTTGCGTTATTTATGTGTATTTTGTATATGTTTTCTCACAGAAATTTACATTATTTTATTAGTATTTTGTCTATTTATTTTGATACGAATTACATGATTATTTGTGTATTTTGTACATTTTTTTATACGTATTTACATTATTTTATTGATATTCTGTGTATTTATTTTGATATGATTTTACATTATTCTATGTGTATTTTGTATATATATTTTATATAAAATGTATTTGTTTTCATTTCATACAAATCTACATTATTTTATGTGTTTTTTGTACATGTATTTAAATACAAATTTAATTATTTATATGTGTATTTTGTATATCTATTTTGTATGTATATTTTCATAGAAATTTACTCTATTTTATGAGTATTCGTATATATATTTTGATACAAATTTACATTATTAATGTGTATTTTGCATATCTATTTCAATACAAATTTACTTTATTGAACGTGCATTTTGGATATTTATTTTAATACAAATTTAATTATTTTATATGTATTTTTGTATATATATTTTTATGCAAATATGCGTTATTATATGGATATTTTGCATCTTTATTTTCATACAAATTTACATTATTTTATTGATATTCTCTTTATTTATTTTGATACGATTTAACATTATTCTCTGTGTTTTTTTATATATATTTTTTTATATATATATTTACATTATTTAATGTTCATTTTTTATATATATTTTATCCAAATTTACATTATTTTATGTGTATTTGTTTATATATTTTCATACATATTTACATTATTTTACGTGTTTTTTGTATATTTATTTTTCTACGTATTTAAATTATTTTATGTGTATTTTGTATATACATTTTCATAAAAAAACTATGTAATTTTATTGTGTGTATAAGTATATATTTTGATACAAATTTTATACAAATTCATGTTATTTAATATGTATTTGTATATATATTTTCATACAAATTTATATTATTTTGTGTATTTTTTCATATATTTCATTACAAATTTACCTTATTTTATGTTTATTTTGTATATTTATTTCATTCAATTTTAAATTATTTTATGTGTATATTTGTATTTGTATTTAGGCTATTTTATGTGTATTTTGTATATATATTTTCATCCAAAATTACATTATTTTATTGGTATTTCTTAATTTAAATCGATACGAATTTAGATTATTTCATAGGTATTTTGTATACATATTTTTATACTCATTTACATTATCTAATGTGTGTTTTGTATATATATTTTTATGCAAATTTATCTAATGTTCATTTATTTATTTTAATACAAGTTCAAATATTTTATGTGTATTTTGGTATCAATAATTTTATAAAAAATGCGTTATTTTATATGTATTTTGCATCTTAATTTTCATTTTATATGTACTTTGTATATATATTTTTATACGCTCTTACATTATTTAATATTTATTTTGAATATATATTTTTATACAAATTCATGGTATTTTATGTGTATTTGTATATATATTTTCATATAAATTTTCATTATTGTATGTGTATTTTGTACATATATTTTATTACAAATCTACCTTATTTTATGTTTATTTTGTATGTGTATTTTGTATATTTATATTTATCCAAATACACATCCTTTTATTAGTATTTTGTTTATTTATTTTAATTCGAGTTTACATTATTTTATGTGTATTTTGTATACAATTTCTTATACGTATTTACTTAATTTTATGTGTATTTTGTATATATATTTTTTTTAGAAATCTACGTTTTTTTATTTGTATTCGTATATATATTTTGAAACAAATTTACATTGTTTTATATGTATTTTTGCATATCTCTTTCAATACAAATTTACCTTATTGTATGTGCATTTTGTATATTTATTTCAATACAAATTTAAAAATTTTATGTGTATTTGGGTATATATATCTTTATAAGAAATGCGCTATTTTATGGGAATTTTGAATCTTTATTTTCATACAAATTTACATTATTTTATTAATATTCGGTGTATTTATTTTGATACGATTTTACATTATTCTATTTGTTTTTTGTATATACTTTTTTATACATATTTACATTATTTAATGTGTATCTTGCATATATATTTTATACAAATTTATTATCTATTATCTATTTTCATACAAATACACATTCTTTTCATGATATTTTGTTTATTCATTTTGACACGAATTTACATTATTTGATATGTATTTTGTATATATATTTTTATACGTATTTACATAATTTCATATGTATTTTGTATATATATTTAATACATATTCAAAATACACATAAAATAACCTAAATTTGTATCAAACTATATACAAAAATACACAAAAATATTTTAAATTTGTATGAAAATAAATATACAAAATACACATAAAATTAGATAAATTTGTATGGAAATACATATTCAAAATACACATAAAATAATGTAAATTTGAATGAAAATACATAAACAAATACACTTGAAATAACGTAAATCTGTATAAAAAAATATACACAAAACACAAATAGAATAATGTAAAATCGTATCAAAATAAATACACAGAATATTAATAAAATAATGTAAATTTGTATGAAAATAAAGAGGCAAAATACCCATAAAATAACGCATTTTTTTTTTATAAAAATATATATTCCAAAATACACATAAAAAAATTAGATTTGTATTAAAATAAATATATAAAAAACACCTACAATAAGGTAAATTTGTATTGAAATAGATATGCAAAATACATATAAGGCAATGTAAATTTGTTTCAAAATATGTATACGAATACACATAAAATAACGTAGATTTCTATAAAAATATATATACAAAATACACATAAAATGAAGAAAATACGTATAAAAAAATGTATACAAAATACATATAAAATAATGTAAATTCATATCAAAATAAATAAACAAAATACCAATAAAAGAATGTGTATTTGTGTAAATATATATATACAAAATACACATAAAATAACGTAAATTTATATAAAACTATATACAAAAATACACAAACGTAATTAAATTTGTATGAAAATATATAAAAAATACACACAAAATAAGCTAAATTTGAATTGAAATATATATACAAAATACATGAAATAAAGTAACTTTGTATCAAAATATTTATAAAAATACACATATAATAACGTAAATTTGTATGAAAATATATAAACAAAATACACATTAAATAATGTAAATACGTATAAAAAAATGTGTACAAAATACACATATAATCATGTAATTCGTATCAAAATAAATAAACAAAATACCAATAAAATAATATAAATTTGTATGAGTAAACGTGTATGTTGCATATTTTTTCAATGCAAATTTATCTTATTATATACGCATTTTGTATATTAATTTTGATACAAATTTAATTATTCGATGTGTATTTTTGTATCTGTATTTTTATAAACAAATGCTTTATTTTTTGGGTATTTTGCATCTTTATTTTCATACAAATTTACATTATTTTATTGATATTCTGCTCATTCATTTTGAAACGAATTGACATTATTCTATGTGTATTTTGTATATATTTTTCATACAAATTTACGTTATTTTTTGTGTATTTGTTTATATATTTTGACACAAATTTACAATATTTTATGGGTATTTTGTATATACATTTCAAGAGAAATTTACCTAGTTTAATGTGTATTTTGTCTATCTATTTTCATACAAACTCAAATTATTTCTATGTATTTTTGTATATATTTTAATACAAATTTTAGTTATGTTATGTGTATTTTGTAAAATTATTTTCATTCAAATACATATTATTTTATTGGTGTTTTGTTGATTTATATTGATACGAATTTACATTATTTTATATGTACTTTGTATATATATTTTTATACGCTTTTACATTATATAATATTTATTTTGAATATATATTTTTATACAAATTCATGGTATTTTATGTGTATTTGTATATATATTTTCATATAAATTTACATTATTTTATGTGTATTGTGTACATATATTTTATTACAAATCTACCTTATTTTATGTTTATTTTGTATATGTATTTTGTATATTTATATTTATCCAAATACACATTATTTTATTGTTATTTTGTTTATTTATTTTAAATCGAAAATACATTATTTTATGTGTATTTTGTATACATTTTTTTATACGTATTTACTTAATTTTATGTGTATTTTGTATATATATTTTAATCGAAATCTACGTTTTTTTATTTGTATTCGTATATATATTTTGAAACAAATTTACATTGTTTTATATGTATTTTTGCATATCTCTTTCAATACAAATTTACCTTATTGTATATGCATTTTGTGTATTTATTTCAATGCAAATTTAAATATTTTATGTGTATTTTGGTATATATATTTTTATAAGATTACGAAAATTTGAATAAAAATATATACAAAAAAACAAAAAAATAAATTTCAATTTGTATGAAAATAGATATACAAAATACACATATAATTAGTTAAATTTGTATTTAAATACATGTAGAAAATACACATAAAATAATGTAAATTTGTATGAAATGAAAACAAATTCACATAAAATTCGCGTCAAAATAAATAAACAAAATATCAATAAAAGAATGTGTATTTGTATAAAAAAAATAGATATACAAAATACACATAAAATAACCTAAATTTGTATCAAACTATATACAAAAATACACAAAAATATTTTAAATTTGTATGAAAATAAATATACAAAATACACATAAAATTTGGTAAATTTGTATTGAAATACAAAATACACATCAAATAAATTAAATTTGAATGAAAATACATAAACAAATACTCTTAAAATAACGTAAATTTGTATAAAAAAATATGTACAAAACACAAATAGAATAATGTAAAATCGTATCAAAATAAATACACAGAATATTAATAAAATAATGTAAATTTGTATGAAAATAAAGAAGCAAAATACCCATAAAATAACGCATTTTTTTTATTTATAAAAATATATATACCAAAATACACTCAAAAAATTAAATTTGTATTAAAATAAATATACAAAAAACACATACAATAAGGTAAATTTGTATTGAAATAGATATGCAAAATACATATAAAACAATGTAAATTTGTTTCAAAATATATATACGAATACACATAAAATAAAGTAGATTTCTATAAAAATATATATACAAAATACACATAAAATGAAGTAAATACGTATAAAAAAATGTATACAAAATACACATAATATAATGTAGATTCGTATCAAAATAAATAAACAAAATACCAATAAAAGAATGTGTATTTGTATAAATATAAATATACAAAATACACATAAAATAACGTAAATTTATATAAAACTATATACAAAAATACACAGAAGTAATTAAATTTGTATGAAAATATATACAAAATACACACAAAATAAGCTAAATTTGAATTTAAATATATATACAAAATACCTGAAATAAAGTAAATTTGTATCAAAATATTTATACAAATACACATATAATAACGTAAATTTGTATGAAAATATATAAACAAAAAACACATTAAATAATGTAAATACGTATAAAAAAATATGTACAAAATACACATATATTCATGTAATTCGTATCAAAATAAATAAACAAAATACCAATAAAATAATATAAATTTGTATGAGTAAACGTGTATGTTGCATATTTTTTCAATACAAATTTACCTTATTATATACGCATTTTGTATATTAATTTTAATACAAATTTAACTATTCGATGTGTATTTTTGTATCTGTACTTTTATAAACATATGCTTTATTTTTTGGGTATTTTGCATCTTTATTTTCATACAAATTTACATTATTTCATTGATATTCTGCTCATTCATTTTGAAACGAGTTGACATTATTCTATGTGTATTTTGTATATATTTTTCATTCAAATTTACGTTATTTTATGTGTATTTGTTTATATATTTTGACACAAATTTACAATATTTTATGGGTATTTTGTATATACATTTCAAAAGAAATTTACCTAGTTTTATGTGTATTTTGTATATCTATTTTCATACAAATTCAAATTATTTCTATGTATTTTTGTATATATTTTAATGCAAATTTTAGTTATGTTATGTGTATTTTGTAAATTTATTTTCATTCAAATATATATTAATTTAATTTAAATTTGTATGAAAAGAAATATACAAAATACATATAAAATTAGGTTAATTTGTATTGAAATACATATACAAAATACACATCAAATAATGTAAATTTGAAAGAAAATATATAAACAAATACACATATAATAACGTAAGTTTGTATGAAATATATATTCAAAATACACATTAAATAATGTAAATATGTATAAAAAAAATATATACAAAACACAAATAATATAATGTAAAATCGTATCAAAATATATACACAGAAAATTAATAAAATAATGTAAATTTGTATGAAAATTAAGATGCAAAATACCTATAAAATAACGCATTTTTTTTTTAATTATTGATACTAAAATACACATAAAATATTTGAATTTGTATTAAAATAAATATACAAAATGCACATACAATAAGGTAAATTTGTATTGAAATAGATATGCAAAATACATATAAAATAATGTTTATTTGTTTCAAAATATATATACGAATACACATAAAATAACGTAGATTTCTATAAAAATACATATACAAAATACACATAATATTAAGTAAATACGTATAAAAAAATGTATACAAAATACACATAAAATAATGTAAATTGGTATAAATGTAAATAAACAAAATACCAATAAAAGAATGTGTATTTGTATAAATATATATATACAAAATGCATATAAAATAACGTAAATTTATATAAAACTATATATATAAAATAACGCAAATTTCTATAAAAATATATGTACAAAAATGAACATAAAATAAATTTGCATAAAAATATATATACAAAACACACTTTAGATAATGTAAATGAGTTTAAAAATATGTATACAAAATACCTATGAAATAATCTAAATTCGTATCGAATTAAATTAAGAAAATATCAATAAAATAATGTAATTTTGGATGAAAATATATATACAAAATACATATAAAATAACCTAAATACAAATGCAAATATACACATAAAATAATTTAAAATTGAATGAAATAAATATACAAAATAAACATAAAATAAGGTAAATTTGTAATGAAATATATGAAAAAATACACATAAAATAATATAAATTTGTATGAAAATATATATACAAATACACATTAGATAACATGAATTTGTATAAAATTTGTATCAAAATATATACTTATACACACAATAAAATAATGTAATTTTTTTTTGAAAATGTATATACAAAATACACATAAAATAATTTAAATACGTAGAAAAATATATATACAAAAAACACATAAAATAATGTAAATTTGTATGAAAATATATAAACAAATACACATAAAATAATGTAAATTTGGATAAAATATATATACAAAATGAACATTAAATAATGTAAATATGTATAAAAAAAAATATACAAAATACACATAGAATAATGTTAAATTATATCAAAATAAATGAAGAGAATATCAATTAAATAATGTAAATTTGTATAAAAATAAAGATGCAAAATATCCATATAATAACGCATATTTGCATAAAAATATATATACAAAAATACATATAAAATAGTTAAATTTGTATTAAAATAAATATACAAAATGCACGTACAACAAAGTAAATTTGTATTGAAAAAGATATGCAAAATACACATCAATAATGTAAATTTGTATCAAAATATATATACGAATACTCAAAAAATAGAGTAAATTTCTATGAAAATATACATACAAAATAGATATACAAAATACACATATAACTAGTTAAATTATTTTTTAAATACATGTACAAAAAACACATAAAATAATGTAGATTTGTATGAAATGAAAACAAATACATTTTATATAAAATATATATACAAAATACACATAGAATAATGTAAAATCATATCAAAATAAATACACAGAATATCAATAAAATAATGTAAATTTGTATGAAAATAAAGATGCAAAATACCCATAAAATAAAGCATATTTTTATAAAAATACATATACAAAAATACACATAGATTAATCAAATTTGTATTAAAATTAATATACAAAATGCACATACAATAAGGTAAATTTGTATTGAAAAAATATGCAAAATACACATAAAACAATGTAAATTTGTTTCAAAATATATATACGAATACACATAAAATAACGCAGATTTCTATTGAAATATATATACAAAATACACTTGAAATAATGTAAATACGTATAAAAATATATATACAAAATACACATTAAATAATGTTAATTCGTGTCAAAATAAATAAACAAAATATCATGAAAAGAATGTGTATTTGTATGAAAATAGATATACAAAATACACATAAAATAACCTAAATTTGTATAAAACTATAAACAAAAATACACAAAAATAATTTAAACTTGTATGAAAATAAATACACAAAAAAATATATAAAAATAGGTAAATTTGTATTGAAATACATATACAAAATACACATAAAATAATGTAAATTTGAATGAAAATATATAAACATATAGACTTAACATAACGTAAATTTGTATCAAATATATATACCAAAAAAACATTAAATAATGTAAATATGTTTAAAAAAATATATACAAAACACAAATAAAACGATGTAAAATCGTATCAAAATAAATACAGAAAATATTAATAAAATAATGTAAATTTGTATGAAAATTAAGGTGCAAAATACCCATAAAATAACGTATTTTTTATAAAAATATATATACGAAAAAACATAAAATATTTGATTTTGTATTAAAATAAATAGATATACAAAATACACATAAAATAAGCTAAATTTGAATTGAAATATATATACAAAATACATAAAATAATGTAAATTTGTATCAAAATACCTATACAAATACACATATAATAACGTAAATTTGTATAAAAATATATAAACAAAATACACATTAAATAATGTAAATACGTATAAAAAAATGTACAAAATACACAAATAATCATGTAATTCGTATCAAAATATATAGACAAAATACTAATAAAATAATGTAAATTTCTATGAGAAAACATATACAAAAAACACATAAATAACGCAAATATCAATAAAAATATATATAATAAAATATATTTTTATACATATTTAAAATATTTAATGTATATTTTGTATATATATATTTTAACCAAATTTACGTGATTTTATATGTATTTGTTTATATATTTTCATACAAATTTACATTATTTTATGTGAGTTTTGTATATGTATTTCAATACAAATTTGCCTAACTTTATGTGTATTTTGCATATCTATTTTCAAACAAATTTAAATTATTTTTGTGTATTTTTGTATATATTTTTATACAAATTCTAGTTATTTTATTTGTTTTTTGTATATATATTTTCCTACAAATATACATTCTTTTATTGGAATTTTGTGTATTTAATTTTTTACGAATTTACATTATTTGATGTGTATTTTGTATATATATTTTTCTACGTATTTAAACTATTTTATATGTATTTTATATATACATTTTCATAAAAATTTACGTTATTTTATTGTGTGTATTCGTATATATTTTGAAACAAATTTTATACAAATTCATGTTATTTTTTGTGTATTTGTATATATATTTTCATACAAATTTATATTATTTTATGTGTATTCTTACATATATTTTATTACAAATTTACCTTATTTTAAGTTTATTTTGTATATTTATTTCATTCAATTTTAAATTATTTAATGTGTATATTTGTATTTGTATTTAGGTTATTTTATGTTTGTTTTCTATATATATTTTCATCCAAAATTACATTATTTTATTGTTATTTTCTTAATTTAACTCGATACGAATTTAGATTATTTCATAGTTATTTTGTATACATATTTTTATACTCATTTACATTATCTAATGTGTGTTTTGTATATATTTTTTTATGCAAACTAATTTTATGTGCACTTTTGTACATATATTTTTATAGAAACTTAAAACGTTATTTTATGTGTATTTTGTATATGTTTTCTCATACAAATTTACATTATTTAATTAGTTTTTTGTTTACTTATTTTGATACGAATGACTTGATTATTTGTGTATTTTGTAAATATTTTTTTATACGTATTTACATTACTTAATGTGTATTTTGTTTATATATTTTTTTTACAAATTTTTGTATTTGTTAAAAATATTTTGAAACGAATTTACTTTATTTTATGTATTTTGTATATATATTTCAATTCAAATTTAGCTTATTTTGTGTGTATTTTGTATATCTATTTTCATACAAATATAATTACTTCTGTGTATTTTTGTATATAGTTTTATACAAATTTGCGTTATTTTATGTGTATTTTGTATATTTATATTTATACAAATACACATTCTTTTATTGGTATTTTGTATATTTATTTTGATACGAATTTACATTATTTTATGTGTATTTTGTATACATTTTTTTATACGTATATACTTCATTTTATGTGTATTTTGTATATATATTTTTATAGAAATCTACGTTATTTTATGTGTATTCGTATAATATATTTTGAAACAAATTTACATTGTTTCATATGTATTTTGCATATCTATTTCAATACAAATTTACCTTATTGTATGTGTTTTTTATATATTTATTTTAATTCAAATTAAAAAAAATTATGTGTATTTTGGTAAATATATTTTTATAAATAAAAAAAATGCGTTATTTTATGGGTATTTTGCCTCTTTATTTTCATACAAATTTACATTATTTTATTAATATTATGTGTATTTATTTTGATACGATTTTACATTATTCTATTTGTGTTTTGTATATATTTTTTTATACAAATTTACGTTATTTTAAGTGTATTTGTTTATGTCTTTTCATTCATATTTACATTATTTTATGTGTATTTTGTATATGTATTTCAATACAAATTTACCTAATTTTATGTGTATTTTGTATATTTAATTTCATACAAATTTAAAATATTTTTGTGTATTTTTGTATATAGTTTGATACAAATTTAGGTTATTTTATGTGTATTTTGTATATCTATTTTCATACAAATACACATTCTTTTATTGATATTTTGTTTATTTATTTTGACGCGAATGTACAGTATTTAATGTGCAGCTTGTATATATATTTTTATACGTATTTACATCATTTCATGTGTATTTTGTATATATATTCCTTTAGAAATCAACGTTATTTTATGTGTATTCGTATATATATTTTTAACAAATTTACACTATTGTATGTGTATTTTGCGTTTTTTTTTCAATACAAACTTACCTTATTGTATGTGCATTTTGTATATTAATTTTAATACAAATAATAAAATAATAAAATAATATGTGTATTTTGGTATATATATTTCTTTAAATAAAAAAAATGCGTTATTTTATGGGTATTTTGCCTCTTTATTTTCATACAAATTTACATTATTTTATTAATATTATGTGTATTTATTTTGATACGATTTTACATTATTCTATTTGTGTTTTGTATATATTTTTTTATACAAATTTACGTTATTTTAAGTGTATTTGTTTATGTCTTTTCATTCATATTTACATTATTTTATGTGTATTTTGTATATGTATTTCAATACAAATTTACCTAATTTTATGTGTATTTTGTATATTTAATTTCATACAAATTTAAAATATTTTTGTGTATTTTTGTATATAGTTTGATACAAATTTAGGTTATTTTATGTGTATTTTGTATATCTATTTTCATACAAATACACATTCTTTTATTAATATTTTGTTTATTTATTTTGACGCGAATTTACAGTATTTAATGTGTATACTGTATATATATTTTTATACGTATTTACATTTCATGTGTATTTTGTATATATATTCCTTTAGAAATCAACGTTATTTTATGTGTATTCGTATATATATTTTTAACAAATTTACACTGTTGTCTGTGTATTTTGCGTTTTTTTTCAATACAAACTTACCTTATTGTATGTGCATTTTGTATATTAATTTTAATACAAATTTAATTATTCTATGTGTATTTTTGTATATGTATTTTTTAAAAAAATATGCTTTATTTTATGGATATTTTGCATCTTTATTTTCATACAAATTTAAATTATTTTATTGATATTCTGTGTACTTATTTTGATACGATTTTACATTACTCTATGTATAACAAAATTAAATACAGAATACACTGAAATAGATATGCAAAATACATATAAACAATGTAAATTTGTTTCAAAATATATATACGAATACACATGAAATAAGGATTTGTATATATATTTCAATTCAAATTTAGCTTATTTTGTGTGTATTTTGTATATCTATTTTCATACAAATTTAATTACTTCTGTGTATTTTTGTATATAGTTTTATACAAATTTACGTTATTTTATGTGCATTTTGTATATTTATATTTATACAAATACACATTCTCTTATTGGTATTTTGTTTATTTATATTTATACGAATTTACATTATTTTATGTGTATTTTGTATACATTTTTGATTCGTATTTACTTAATTTTATTTGTATTTTGTATATATATATTTATAGAAATCTACGTTATTTTATGTGTATTCGTATATATATTTTGAAACAAATTTACATTGTTTTATATGTATTTTGGATATCTATTTCAATACAAATTTACCTTATTGTATGTGCATTTTGTATATTTATTTTAATACAAATTCAAATATTTTATGTGTATTTTGGTATATAAAATTTTATAAAAAATGCGTTATTTTATAGGTATTTTGCATCTTAGTCTTCATACAAATGTACAGTATTTTATTAATATTCTGTGTATATATTTTGATACGATTTTATATTATACTATTTGTGTTTTGTATATATTTTTTATACATATTTTCATTATTTAATGTGTATTTTTATATATATTTTATACAAATTAACGTTATTTTAAGTGTATTTGTTTATATAATTTCATTCAAATTTACATTATTTTAATTGTATTTTGTATATGTATTTCAATACAAATTTACCTAATTTTATGTGTATTTTGTATATTTATTTTCATACAAATTTAAATTATTTTTGTGTTTTTTTGTATAAACATATAGAGTAAATTTCTATGAAAATATATATTCAAAATACATATAAAATTATGTAAATAAGTATAAAAATATATATATCAAAATAAATAAACAAAATTCCGATAAAAGAATGTATATTTGTAGGAAAATAAATATACAAAATACACATAAAATTACGAAAATTTGAATAAAAATATATACAAAAAAACAAAAAAATAAATTTCAATTTGTATGAAAATAGATATACAAAAAAAAACATATAATTAGTTAAATTTGTATTTAAATACATGTACAAAATACACATAAAATAATGTAAATTTATATGAAATGAAAAGAAATTCACATAAAATAACGTACATTTGTATAAAATAGATATACAAAATATACATAGAATAATGTAAAATCGTATCAAAATAAATACACAGAATATCAATAAAATAATGTAATTTTGTATGAAAATAAAGATGCAAAATACCCATAAAATAAAGCATATTTTTTAAAAAATACATATACAAAATTACACATAGAATAATTAAATTTTTATTAAAATTAATATACAAAATGCACGTACAATAAGGTAAATTTGTATTGAAAAAATATACAAAATGCACATAAAAGTGTAAATTTGTTTAAAAATCTATATACGAATACACATAAAATAACGTAGATTTCTATAGAAATATATATACAAAATACACATGAGATGACGTAAATACGTATAAAAATATATATATATATACAAAATACACATTAAATAATTTAAATTCTCGTCAAAATAAATAAACAAAATATCAATAAAAGAATGTGTATTTGTATGAAAATAGATATACAAAATACTCATAAAATAACCTAAGTTTGTATAAAACTATATACGAAAATACACAAAAATAATTTAAATTTGTATGAAAATAAATATACAAAAATACACATAAAATTAGGTAAATTTGTATTGAAATACATATACAAAATACACATAAAATAACAGAAATTTGAATGAAAATATATAAACATAAACACTTAAAATAACGTAAATTTGTATCAAATATATATACAAAATACAGATTAAATAATGTAAATATGTATAAAAAAAATATATACAAAACACAAATAGAATAATGTAAAATCGTATCAAAAATAAATACACAGAATATTAATAAAATAATGTAAATTTGTATGAAAATAAAGATGCAAAATAGCCATAAAATAACGCATTTCTTATCAAAATATATATACCAAAATACACATAAAATATTAAAATTTCTATTAAAATAAATATAAAAAATGCACATACTATAAGGTAAATTTGTATTGAAATAGATATGCAAAATACAGATAAAACAATGTAAATTTGTTTCAAAATATATATACGAATACACATAAAATCACGTGGATTTCTATAAAAATATATACAAAATACACATAAAATGAAGTAAATACGTATAAAAAAATGAATACAAAATACACATAAAAATCGTATCAAAATAAATAAACAAAATACCAGTAAAAGAATGTGTATTTGTATAAATATAAATATACAAAATACACATGAAATATCGTTAATTTGTATAAAACTATATACAAAATACAGCTAAAATAAGCTAAATTTGAATTGAAATGTACATACAAAATACATAAAATAATGTAAATCTGTATCAAAATATTTATACAAATACATATAATAACGTAGATTTGTTTAAAAATATATAAACAAAATACACTTTAAGTAATGTAAATACGTATAAAAAATATGTACAAAATACACATATAATCATGTAATTCGTATCAGAATAAATAAACAAAATAGCAATAAAATAATGTAAATTTGTATGAGAAAACATATACAAATAACGCAAATTTCTATAAAAATATATGTACAAAAATGCACATAAAATAAAGTAAATTTGCATAAAAATATATATACAAAACACACACTAAATAATGTAAATGCGTACATAAAATAACCTAAATTTGTATAAAACTATATACAAAAATACACAAAAATATTTTAAACTTGTTTGAAAAGAAATATACAAAATACATATAAAATTAGGTAAATTTGTATTGAAATACATATACAAAATAGACATCAAATAATGTAAATTTGAATGAAAATATATAAACAAATACACTTAACATAACGTAACTATTTGGGTTTTGTATATATTTTTTTTATACATATTTACATTACTTAATGTGTATTTTGTATGTATATTTTATAGAAATTTATGTTATTTTAAGTGTATTTGTTTATGTATTTTCATTCAAATTTACATTATTTTATGTGTATTTTGTAAATGTATTTCAATACAAATTAACAAAATTTTATGTGTATTTTGTATACTTATTTTCAAACAAATTTAAACTATTTTTGTTTATTTTTGTATATAGTTTTATACAAATTTACGTTATTTTATGTGTATTTTGTATATCTATTTTCATACAAATACACATTCTTTTATTGATATTTTGTTTATTTATTTTGACACGAATTTACATTATTTAATGTCTATTTTGTATATATATTTTTTTACGTATTTACAGCATCTCAAGTGTATTTTGTATATATATTTCTATAGAAATCTGCGTTATTTTATGTGTATTCGTATACATATTTTGAAACAAATTTACATTGTTTTATGTGTATTTTGCATATTTTTTTAATAAAAATTTACCATATTCTATGTGAATTTTGTATATTAATTTTACTACAAATTTAATTATTGAATGTGTATTTATGTATATGTATTTTTATAAAAATATGCTTTATTTTATTGATATTTTGCATCTTTATTTTCATACAAATTTACATTATTTTATTGATATTTTGTGTATTTATTTTGATACGATTTTACATTATTTTCTATATGTATTTTGTATATATATTTAATACAAATGTACGTTATTTTATGTGTATTTGTTTTCCTTTCATACAAATTTTCATTATTTTATGTGTATTTTGTACATGTACAAATTTGTACAAATTTAACTAATTATATGTGTATTTTGTATATCAATTTTCATAAAAATTAAAATTATTTTTGTTTTTTTTGTATATATTTTTATACAAATTTTCGTTATTTTATGTGTATTTTGTATATTTATTTTCCTACAAATATACGTTCTTTTATCGGAGTTTTGTTTGTTTATTTTGATACGAATTTACATTGTTTTAGGTGTATTTGGTATATATATTTTTATACTATTTACATCATTTTATATGTATTTTGTATGTATATTTTCATATAAATTTACTCTATTTTATGTGTATTCGTATATATATTTTGATACAAATTTACATTATTGATGTGTATATTGCATATGTATTTCAATACAAATTTACTTTATTGTATATGCATTTTGTATATTTATTTCAATACAAATTTAATTATTTCATGTGTATTTTTGTATATATATTTTTATGCATATATGCGTTATTATAAGGGTATTTTGCATCTTTATTTTCATACAAATTTAAATTATTTTATTGATATTCTGTTTATTTATTTTGATACGATTTAACATTATTCTATGTGTATTTTGTATATATATTTTTATACATATTTACATTATTTAATGTATATTTTGTATATATATTTTATCCAAATTTACGTTATTTTATGTGTATCTGTTTATATATTTTCATACAAATTTAAATTATTTTATGTGTATTTTGTATATGTATTTCAATACAAATTTGCCTAACTTTATGTGTATTTTGCATATCTATTTTCAAACAAATTTAAATTCTTTTTGTGTATTTTTGTATTTATTTTTATACAAATTTTAGTTATTTTATTTGTATTTTGTATATATATTTTCCTTCAAATATACAATCTTTTATTATAGTTTTGTTTATTTATTTTGATACGAGTTTACATTATTTTTTGTGTATTTTGTATATATATTTTTCTACGTATTTACATTATTTTATGTGTATTTTGTATATATATTTTAATAAAAATTTACATTATTTTATTGTGTGTATTCCTATTTATTTTGATACAAGTTTTATACAAATTCATGTTATTTTATGTGTATTTGTATATATATTTTCATAAAAATTTATATTATTTTACGTGTATTTTTATATATTTTTCATTACAAATTTACCTTATTAATATAATGTAAATTTGTATGAGAAAACATATACAAAATACATATAAAATAACGCTAATTTCTTTAAAAATATATGTACAAAAATGCACATCAAATAAAGTAAATTTGCATCAAAATATATACAAAACACACATTAAATAATGTAAATGCGTATAAAAAAAATGTATAAAAAATACCTTTGAAATAATCTAAATTCGTATCGAATTAAATTAACAAAATACCAATAAAATAATGTAGTTTTGGATGAAAATGTATATAGAAAATACAAATAAAATAACCTAAATACAAATAAAAATATACACATAAAATAATTTAAAATTGCATGAAATGAATATATGAAACAAACATAAAATAAGGTAAATTTGTAATGAAATATATGTAAAAATACACATAAAATAATTTAAATTTGTATGAAAATATGTATTCAAATACACATAAAATAACATGAATTTGTATAAAATTTGTATCAAAATATATACGAGAGCACACAATAAAATAACGTAAATTTTTATAAAAATATATATCCAAAATACACATAAAATAATGTAAATACGTAGAAACATATATATACAAAATACACATAAAGTAATGGAAATTCGTATCAAAATAAATAAACAAAATTGCAATAATAGAATGTATATATGTAGGAAAATATATATACAAAATACAAATAAAATAACTAAAATTTGTATAAAATTTATACAAAAATACGCAAAAATAATTTAAATTTGTTTGAAAATAGATAGGCAAAATACACATAAAATTAGGCAAATTTGGATTGAAATACATATACAAAACACTCATAAAATAATGTAAATCTATATGAAAATATATAAACAATGTTTTTAAATACATTTACAAAATACACATCAAATAGTGTAAATTTGAATTAAAATATATATACAAATACACTTAAATTAACGTAAATTTGTATAAAATATATATATAAAATCACATTAAATAATGTAAATATGTATACAAAAATATATACAAAACACAAATAGAATAATGTAAAATCGTATCAAAATAAATAAACAGAATATTAATAAAATAATGTAAATTTGTATGAAAATTAAGATCCAAAATACCCCCAAAATAGCGCATTTTTTATAAAAATATATATACCAAAACACACATAAAATATTTGAATTTGTATTAAAATAAATATACGAAATGCACACACAATAAGGTAAATTTGTATTGAAATAGATATGCAAAATACATATGAAACAATGTAAATTTGTTTCAAAATATATATACGAATACACATAAAATAACGCATATTTTATAAAGATATATATACAAAATACACATAAAATGAAGTAAATACGTATAAAAAAATGTGAACAAATTACACATAAAATAATGTAAACTCGTATCGAAATAAATAAACAAAATACTAATAAAAGAAAATGTATTTGTATAAATATAAATATACAAAATACACATAAAATAACGTAAATTGATATAAAAGTATATACAAAAATACACAAATTTAGTTTATTTTATGTGTATTTTGTATATCTATTTTCATACAAATTTAACTACTTTTGTGTATTTTTGTATATAGTTTTATTTAAATCTACGATATTTTATGTGTATTTTGTATATTTATTTTTATACAAATAAATATTTTTTTATTGGTATTTTGTTTATTTATTTTGATACGAATTTACATTATTTTATGTGTATTTTGTATACATTTTTTTATACGTATTTACTTCATTTTATGTGTATTTTGTATATATATTTTTGTAGAAATCTACGTTATTTTATGTGTATTCGTATATATATTTTGAAACAAATTTTACATTGTTTTATATGTATTTTGCATATCTATTTCAATATAAATTTACCTAATTGTATACAAAATACACATAAGATTTGGTAAATTTGTATTGAAATACATATACAAAATATACATAAAATAATGTAAATTTGAATGAAAATATAAACAAATACACTTAAAAAAACGTAAATTTCTATGAAATATATATATAAAATACACATTAAATAATGTAAATATGTATAAAAAAAATATATACAAAAGACAAATAGAATAATGTAAAATAGTATCAAAATAAATACACAGAATATTAATAAAATAATGTAAATTTGAATGAAAATAAAGATGCAAAATACCCATAAAACAACGAATTCTTTATGAAAATATATATACCAAAATACACATAAAATATTTAAATTTGTTTTACAATAGATATACAAAATGAACATACAATAAGGTAAATTTGTATTGAAAGAGATATGCAAAATACATATAAAACAATGTAAATTTCTTTCAAAATATATATACGAATACACATAAAATAACGTAGATTTCTATAAAAATATATATACAAAATACACATAACATGAAGTAAATACGTATGAGAAAATGTATACAAAATACACATAAAATAATGTTAATTCGTATCAAAATAAATAAACTAAATGCCAATAAAAGAATGTGCACTTGTATAAATATAGATATACAAAATCCACATAAAATAACGTAAAATTGTATAACTATATACAAAAATAAAATAAAAAAATAAATTTGTATGAAAATAGATATATAAAAGACACATAAAATAAGCTAAATTTGAATTGAAATAAATATAGAAAATACATAAAATAATGTAAAGTTGTATCAAAATATATATTCAAATACACATATAATAACGTAAATTTGTATAAAAATATATAAACAAAATACACATTAAATAATGTAAATACGTATAAAAGATATGTATGTAATGTAAAAATTTATAAAATAAAAGATGCAATATACCCATAAAATAACTCATATTAAAAAAAATATATATACGAATACACATAAAATAGAGTAAATTTCTATAAAAATATATATTAAAAATACATATGAAATTATGTAAATAAGTATAAAAATATATATATATCAAATACACCTAAAATAATGAAAATTCGTATCAAAATCAATAAACAAAATTCCGATAAAAGAACGTACAAATTTACATTATCTTATGTGTATTTTGTACATACATTAATATATTTTGAAACAAATTTACATTGTTTATATGTATTTTGCATATCTATTTTTGTGTATTCTGTATTTATTTTTGTTATACATAGAATAATATAAAATCGTATCAAAATAAGTACACAGAATATCAATAAAATAATTTAAATTTGTATGAAAATAAAGATGCAAAATACCCATAAAATAAAGCATATTTTTTTAAAAAATACATATACAAAAATACATTTAGAATAATTAAATTTGTATTAAAATTAATATACAAAATGCACATACAATAAGGTAAATTTGTATTGAAAAAAAACGAAAAATACACATAAAACAGTGTAAATTTGTTTCAAAATATATATACGAATACACATAAAATAACGTTGATTTCTATAGGAATATATATAGAAAATACACATGAAATGATGTAAATACGTATAAAAATATATATACAAAATACACATTAAATACTGTAAATTCGCGTCAAAATAAATAAACAAAATATCAATAAAAGAATGTGTATTTGTATGAAAATAGATATACAAAATACACATAAAATAACCTATATTTGTATCAAACTATATACAAAAATACACAAAAATATTTTAAATTTGTATGAAAATAAATATACAAAATACACATAAAATTAGGTAAATTTGTATTGAAATACATTTTACAAAATACACATAAAATAATGTAAATTTGAATGAAAAGACATAAACAAATACACTTAAAATAACGTATATTTGTATAAAAAAATATATACAAAACACAAATAGAATAATGTAAAATCGTATCAAAATAAATACACAGAATATTAATAAAATAATGTAAATTTGTATGAAAATAAAGAGGCAAAATAACCATAAAATAACGTATTATTTTTATTTATAAAAATGTATATACCAAAATACACATAATTTTTTTTTATTTGTAATAAAATAAATATATAAAAAACACATACAATAAGGTAAATTTGTATTGAAATAGATATGCAAAATACATATAAAACAATGTAAATTTGTTTTAAAATATGTATACGAATACACATAAAATAACGTAGATTTCTATAAAAATATATATACAAAATACACATAAAATGAAGTAAATACGTATAAAAAATGTATACAAAATATACATAAAATAATGTAAATTCGTATCAAAATAAATATACAAAATACCAATAAAAGAATGTATATTTGTATAAATATAAATATACAAAATACACATAAAATAACGTAAATTTATATAAAGCTATATACAAAAAAACACAGAAGTATTTTAATTTGTATGAAAATAGATATACAAAATAAGGTAAATTCGTTTCAAATTCAATAAACAAAATTCAGATAAAAGAACGTATATTTGTAGAAAAAATAAATATACAAAATACACATAAAATAACGAAAATTTGTATGAAAATATATAAAAAAATAAACAAAAATAATTTCAATTTGTATGAAAATAAATATACAAAATACACATGTATTTTGTATATCTATTTTCACACAAATTTAATTACTTTTGTGCATTTTTGCATATAGTTTTATATAAATTTACGTTATTTTATTTGTATTTTGTATATTTATATTTATACAATACACATTCTTTTATTAGTATTTTGTTTATTTATTTTGATACGAGTTTACATTATTTTATGTGTGTTTTGTATACCTTTTTTTATACGTATTTACTTCATTTTATGTGTATTTTGTATATTTATTTTCATAGAAATCTACGTTATTTTATGTGTATTCGTATATATATTTTGAAAAAAACTTACATGGTTTTATATGTATTTTGCATATCTATTTCAATACAAATTTACCTTATTGTATGTGCATTTTGTATATTTATTTTAATACAAATTGAAATATTTTATGTGTATTTTGGTATCAATAATTTTATAAAAAAATGCGTTATTTTATAGGTATTTTGCATCTTAATTTTCATACAAATTTCCATTATTTTATTAATATTCTGTGTATATATTTTGATACGATTTTACATTATTCTATTTATGTTTTGTATATATTTTTTTATACATATTTACATTATTTAATGTGTATTTTGTACATATATTTCATACAAATTTACGTTATTATATGTGTATTTGTTTATATATTTTCTTTCAAATTTACATTATTTTATGTGTATTTTGTATATCTATTTCAATACAAATTAACCTAATTTTATTTATTTTCATACAAATTGAAATTATTTTTGTTTATTTTTTTATATATTTTCATACAAATTTTCGTTATTTTATGTCTATTTTCTATATTTATTTTTTCTACAAATATACGTTCTTTTACCTGAATTTTGTTTATTGAATTTGAAACGAATTTACCTCATTTTGTATATCTATTTTCATACAAATTAAAATACTTCTGTGTATTTTTGTATATAGTTTTATATAAATTTACGTTATTTTATGTGTATTTTGTATATTTATATTTATACAAATACACATTCTTTTATTGGTATTTTATATATTTATTTTGATGCGAATTTACATTATTTTATATGTATTTTGAATACATTTTTTTATGCGTATTTACTTCATTTTATGTGTATTTTGTATATATATTTTTATAGAAATCTACGTTATTTTATGTGTATTCGTATGTATATTTTGAAACAAATTTACATTGTTTTATATGTATTTTGCATATCTATTTCAATACAAATTTACCTTATTGTATGTGTTTTTTATATATTTATTTTAATACAAATTTAATTTTTTTATATGTATTTTGGTATATATGGTAAGGTAAATTTGTATTGCAAGAGACATTCAAAAATACATATAAAACAATGTAAATTTGTTTCAAAATGTTATACAAATACACATAAAATAACGTAGATTTCTATAAAAATATATACAAAATACACATAAAATGAAGTAAATACGTATAAAAAAATGAATACAAAATACACATAAAAATCGTATCAAAATAAATAAACAAAATACCAGTAAAAGAATGTATATTTGTATAAATATAAATATACAAAATACACAAAAAATATCGTAAATTTGTATAAAACTATATACAAAAATACACAGAAGTAATTAAATTTGTATGAAAATATATATACAAAATTCAGCTAAAATAAGCTAAATTTGAATTGAAATGTAGATACAAAATACATAAAATAATGTAAATCTGTATCAAAATATTTATACAAATACATATAATAACGTTGATTTGTTTAAAAATATATAAACAAAATACACATTAAGTAATGTAAATACGTATAAAAAATATGTACAAAATACACATATAATCATGTAATTCGTATCAAAATAAATAAACAAAAAAACAATAAAATAATGTAAATTTGTATGAGAAAACATATACAAGTAACGCAAATTTCTATAAAAATATATGTACAAAAATGCACATAAAATAAAGTAAATTTACATAAAAATATATATACAAAACACACACTAAATAATGTAAATGCGTCCATAAAATAACATAAATTTGTATAAAACTATATACAAAAATACACAAAAATAATTTAAATTTGTTTGAAAAGAAATATTCAAAATACACATAAAATTAGGTAAATTTGTATTGAAATACATATACAAAATACACATCAAATAATGTAAATTTGAATGAAAATATATAAACAAATACACTTAAAATAACGTAAATTTGTATAAAATATATATGCAAGATACACATTAAATAATGTAAATGTGTATAAAAAAATATATACAAAAAACAAATAGAATAAAGTAAAATCGTATCAAAATAAATACACAGAATATCAATAAAATAATGTAAATTTGTATGAAAATAAAGATGCAAAATTCCCAAAAATTATCGCATTTTTTATAAAAATAAGTATTGAAATAAATATACAAAATGCATATACAATAAGGTAAATTTGTATTGAAAGAGATATTCAAAAATACATATAAAACAATGTAAATTTGTTTCAAAATATATATACGAATACACATAAAATAAAGTAGATTTTTATAGAAATATATACAAAATACATATGAAATTATGTAAATACGTATAAAAATATATATACAAAATACATATCAAATAATGTAAATTCGTGTCAAAATAAATAAACAAAATATCATGAAAAGAATGTGTATTTGTATGAAAATAGATAATAGATAATAAATTTGTATAAAAAAATATATACAAAAAACAAATAGAATAATGTAACATCGTATCAAAATAAATACACCGAATATTAATAAAATAATGTAAATTTGTATGAAAATAAAGATACAAAATTCTCATAAAATAGCGCATTTCTTATAAAAATATATATACCAAAATACACATAAAATATTTAAATTTGCATTGAAATAAATATACAAAATGCACATACAATAAGGGAAATTTGTATTGAAAGAGATATGCAGATATGCAAAAATATGGAACATGTTTACTCATACAAATTTATATTATTTTATTGGTATTTTGTTTATTTATTTTGATACGAATTACATGATTATATGTGTATTTTGTACATATTTTTTTATACGTATTTACATTATTTAATGTGTATTTTGTTTATATATTTTCATACAAATTTACGTTATTATATGTGTATTTGTATTAATATTTTGATACAAATTTACTTTATTTCATGTATTTTGTATATATATTTCAATTCAAATTTTGCTTATTTTGTGTGTATTTTGTATATATTTTCATACAAATTTAATTACTTCTGTGTATTTTTGTATATAGTTTTAAATAAATTTACGTTATTTTATGTGTATTTTGTATATTTATATTTATACAAATACACATTCTTTTATTGGTATTTTGTTTATTTATTTTGATACTAATTTACATTATTTTATGTGTATTTTGTATACATTTTTTATACGTATTTTCTTCATTTTATGTGTATTTTGTATATATATTTTTATAGAAATCTTTTATTTTATGTGTATTCGTATATATATTTTGAAACAAATTTACATTGTTTTATATGTATTTTGCATATCTATTTCAATACAAATTTACCTTATTGTATGTGTTTTTTGTATATTTATTTTAATACAAATTTAATTTTTTGATGTGTATTTTGGTATATATATTTTTATAAATAAAAAAATGCGTTATTTTATGGGTATTTTGCTTCTTTATTTTCTTACAAATTTACATTATTTTATTAATATTATGTGTATTTATTTTGATACGATTTTACATTATTCTATTTGTGTTTTGTACATATTTTTTTTATACAAATTTACGTTATTTCAAGTGTATTTATTTATGTATTTTCATTCAAATTTACATTATTTTATGTGTATTTTGTGTATGTATTTCAATACAAATTTACCTAATTTTATGTGTATTTTGTATATTTATTTTCATACAAATTTAAAATATTTTTATGTATTTTTGTATATAGTTTGATACAAATTTAGGTTATTTTATGTGTACTTTGTATATCTATTTTCATTCAAATACACATTCTTTTATTGATATTTTCTTTATTTATTTTGACGCGAATTTTATGTGAATTTGTTTTCATTTCATACAAATTTACATTATTTTATGTGTATTTTGTACATGTATTTAAATACAAATTTAACTAATTATATGTGTATTTTGTATATCTGTTTTCATACAAATTGAAATTTATTTTTTTGTTTTTTTATATATATTTTTATTCAAATTTTCGTAATCTTATAAAAATATATATACCAAAATACACATAAAATATTTAAATTTGCATTGAAATAAATATACAAAATGCACATACAATAAGGTAAATTTGTATTGAAAGAGATATGCAAAAATACATATAAAACAATGTAAATTTGTCTCAAAATATATATACGAATACAAATAAAAAAACGTAGATTTCTATAAAAATATATATACAAAATACACATAAAATTAAGTAAATACGTATAAAAAAAATGTATACAAAATACACATAAAATAATGTAAACTCGAATTAAAATAAATAAACAAAATACCAATAAAAGAATGTGTATTTGGATAAATATATTTATATTTTTATAAAAAAATGCGTTATTTTATTTCTATTTTGCATCTTTATTTTCATACAAATTTACATTATTTAATTAATATTCTGTGTATTTATTTTGATACGATTTTACATTATTCTATTTGTTTTTTGTATATATTTTTATTTTATTTAAATATAAATGTACAAAATACACATACAAAATAAACATAAAATAAGGTAAATTTGTAATGAAATGTATGTACAAAATACACATAAAATAATGTAAATTTATATGAAAATATATATACAAATACACATAAAATACCATGAATTTGTATAAAATTATATATTCAAAATAAATATTAAATAATGTAAATGCGAATAAAAATATATATACAAAGTACATATAAAATAATGTAAATTCGTATCAATATAAGTCAACAAAATACCAATAAAATAATATATATTTGAATGAAAATAGATTTACAAAATACACATAACCTAACTAAAATTTGTATTGAAATATATACAAAAATACATAAAAATAATTTGAGTTTGTATGAAAATAGATATTCAAAATACACATAAAACTAGGTAAATTTCTTTTGAAATATATATACAAAATACCCATAAAATATTGTAAATTTGTGTCAAAATATATAAACAAATACACATAAAATAACGTAAATTTGTATGAAAAATATATACAAAATACACATAGAATAATGTCAAATCGTATCAAAATGAATGAGCAGAATATCAATAAAATAACGTAAATTTGTATGAAAATAAAGATACAAAATACCCATAAAATAAAGTATATTTTTATAAAAATACATATAGAAAAATACACATAGAATAATTAAATTTGTATTAAAATTAATATACAAAATGCATATACAATAAATTTAAATTTGATTATATTGAATGAAATAAATATTCAAAATAAACATAAAATAAGGTAAATTTGTAATAAAATATATGTAAGAATACACATAAAATAATATAAATTTGTATGAAAATATATATACAAATACACATAAAATAACATGAATTTGTATAAAATTTGTTTCAAAATATATACGAATACACACAATAAAATAACGTAAATTTTTATGAAAATGTATATATAAAATACACATAAAATAATTTTAATACGTAGAAAAATATATATACAAAATACACATAAAATAATGTAAATTCGTAAAAAATTAAATACACAAAATTCCAATTAAAGAATGTATATTTGTAGGAAAAGATATATACAAAAAACAAATAAAATAACTAAAATTTGTATAAAAATATATACAAAAATACACAAAAATAATTTAAATTTGTTTGAAAATAGATATGGAAAATACACATAAAGTTAGGCAAATTTGTTATGAAATATATATACAAAACTCACATAAAATAATGTAAATTTGTATGAAAATATATAAACAAATACATATAAAATAACGTAAATTTGGATAAAATATATATACAAAATATACATTAAATATTTTAAATATGTATAAAAATATATTATATTATATATATTTTTATTGATATTTGCGTTATTTATGTGTATTTTGTATATGTTTTCTCATAGAAATTTACATTATTTTATTGGTATTTTGTCTATTTATTTTGATACGAATTACATGATTATTTGTGTATTTTGTACATTTTTTTATACGTATTTACATTATTTAATGCGTATTTTGTTTATATATTTTTATACAAATTTACGTTATTATATGTGTATTTGTATAAGAATTTTGATACAAATTTACATTATTTTATGTATTTTGTATATATATTTCAATTCAAATTTAGCTTATTTTATGTGTATTTTGTATATCTATTTATTTTAATACAAAATCAAATATTTTATGTTTTTTCGTATATATATTTTTATAAAAAATGCGTTTTTTTTATGGGTATTTTGCATCTTAATTTTCATACAAATTTACATTATTTTATTAATATTTTCTGTATTTATTTTGATACGATTTTACATTATTTTATTTGTGTTTTGTATATATTTTTTTATACATATTTACATTATTTAATGTGTTTTTTGTATATACATTTGATACAAATTTACGTTATTTTAAGTCTATATGTTTATATATTTTCATTCAAATTTACATTATGTTATGTGTATTTTGTATATGTATTTCAATACAAATTTACCTAATTTTATATGTTTTTTGTATATTTATTTTCATACAAGTTTAAATTATTTTTGTGTATTTTTGTATATAGTTTTATACAAATTTAGGTTATTTTATGTGTATTTTGTATATCTATTTTCATACAAATACACATTCTTTTCTTGATATTTTGTTTATTTATTTTGACACGAATTAACATTATTTAATGTGTATTTTGTATATATATTTTTATACGTATTTACATTATTTCAAGTGCGTTATTTAATGTGTATTCGTATATATATTTTAAAACAAATTTACATTGTTTTATGTGTATTTTGCATATTTTTTAATACAAATTTACCTTATTGTATGTGCATTTTGTATATTAATTTTAATACAAATTTGATTAATCTATGTGTATTTTTGTATATGTATTTTTATAAAAATATGCTTTATTTTATGGGTATTTTGCATCTTTATTTTCATACAAATTTACATAATTTTATTGATATTCTGTGTATTTATTTTGATATGATTTTACATTATTCTATGTGTATTTTGTATATATATTTTATATAAAATGTATTTGTTTTCATTTCATACAAATCTACATTATTTTATGTGTTTTTTGTACATGTATTTAAATACAAATTTAACTAGTTATATGTGTATTTTGTATATCTATTTTGTATGTATATTTTCATAGAAATTTACTCTATTTTATGAGTATTCGTATATATATTTTACTACAAATTTACATTATTAATGTGTATTTTGCATATCTATTTCAATACAAATTTCCTTAATTGTACGTGCATTTTGGATATTTATTTTAATACAAATTTAATTATTTTATATATATTTATGTATATATATTTTTATGCAAATATGCGTTATTATATGGATATTTTGCATCTTTATTTTCATACAAATTTACATTATTTTATTGATATTCTCTTTATTTATTTTGATACGATTTAACATTATTCTATGTGTTTTTTGTATATATTTTTTTATATATATATTTACATTATTTAATGTTCATTCTGTATATATATTTTATCCAAATTTACATTATTTTATGTGTATTTGTTTATATATTTTCATACATATTTACATTATTTTATGTGTTTTTTGTATATATTTTTCTACGTATTTAAATTATTTTATGTGTATTTTGTATATACATTTTCATAAAAAAATTACGTTATTTTATTGTGTGTATAAGTATATATTTTGATACAAATTTTATACAAATTCATGTTATTTAATGTGTATTTGTATATATATTTTCATACAAATTTATATTATTTTATGTGTATTTTTTCATATATTTCATTACAAATTTGCCTTATTTTATGTTTATTTTGTATATTTATTTCATTCAATTTTAAATTATTTTATGTGTATATTTGTATTTGTATTTAGGTTATTTTATGTGTATTTTGTATATATATTTTCATCCAAAATTACATTATTTTATTGGTATTTCTTAATTTAATTCGATACGAATTTATATTATTTCATAGGTATTTTGTATACATATTTTTATACTCATTTATATTATCTAATGTGTGTTTTGTATATATATTTTTATGCAAATTTATCTAATGTTCATTTTTGTACATATATTTTTTTAGAAATTTGCGTTATTTTATGTATATAGTTTTATATAAATTTACGTTATTTTATGTGCATTTTGTATATTTATATTTATACAAATACACATTCTTTTATTGGTATATTGTTTATTTACATTTACACGAATTTACATTATTTTATGTGTATTTTGTATACATTTTTTTAAACGTATTTACTTAATTTTATGTGTATATTGTATATGTATTTTTATAGAAATCTACGTTATTTTATGTGTATTCGTATATATATTTTGAAACAAATTTACATTATTTTATATGTATTTTGCATATCTATTTCAATACAAATTTACCTTATTGTATGTGCATTTTGTATATTTATTTTAATACAAGTTCAAATATTTTATGTGTATTTTGGTATCAATAATTTTATAAAAAATGCGTTATTTTATATGTATTTTGCATCTTAATTTTCATTTTATATGTACTTTGTATATATATTTTTATACGCTCTTACATTATTTAATATTTATTTTGAATATATTTTACACAAATATATATTATATATATATATATATATATATATATATATATATATATATATATATATATATATATATATATATATATATATATATATATATATATATATATATATATATATATATATATATATATATATATATATATATATATATATATATATATATATATATATATATTTTTCATATAAATTTACATTATTGTATGTGTATTTTGTACATATATTTTATTACAAATCTACCTTATTTTATGTTTATTTTGTATGTGTATTTTGTATATTTATATTTATCCAAATACACATTCTTTTATTGGTATTTTGTTTATTTATTTTAATTCGAATTTACATTATTTTATGTGTATTTTGTATACAATTTTTTATACGTATTTACTTAATTTTATGTGTATTTTGTATATATATTTTTATAGAAATCTACGTTTTTTTATTTGTATTCGTATATATCTTTTGAAAGAAATTTATATTGTTTTAAATGTATTTTTGCATATCTCTTTCAACACAAATTTACCTTAGTGTATGTGCATTTTGTATATTTATTTCAATACAAATTTAAAAATTTTATGTGTATTTTGGTATATATATTTTTATAAGAAATGCGCTATTTTATGGGAATTTTGCATCTTTATTTTCATACAAATTTACATTATTTTATTAATATTCGGTGTATTTATTTTGATACGATTTTACATTATTCTATTTGTTTTTTGTATATACTTTTTTATACATATTTACATTATTTAATGTGTATCTTGCATATATATTTTATACAAATTTATTATCTATTATCTATTTTCATACAAATACACATTCTTTTCATGATATATTGTTTATTTATTTTGACACGAATTTACATTATTTGATATGTATTTTGTATATATTTTTATACGTATTTACATAATTTCATATGTATTTTGTATATATATTTAATAGATATTCAAAATACATAAAATAACCTAAATTTGTATCAAACTATATACAAAATTCTCAAAATATTTTAAATTTGTATGAAATAAATATACAAAATACACATAAATTAGGTAAATTTGTATGGAAATACATATTCAAAATACACATAAAATAATGTAAATTTGAATGAAAATACATAAACAAATACACTTAAAATAACGTAAATTTGTATAAAAAAATATATACAAAACACAAATAGAATAATGTAAAATCGTATCAAAATAAATACACAGAATATTAATAAAATAATGTAAATTTGTATGAAAATAAAGAGGCAAAATACCCATAAAATAACGCATTTTTTTTTAATAAAAATATATATACCAAAATACACAAAAAAATTAGATTTGTATTAAAATAAATATATAAAAAACACATACAATAAGGTAAATTTGTATTGAAATAGATATGCAAAATACATATAAAGGAATGTAAATTTGTTTCAAAATATGTATACGAATACACATAAAATAACATAGATTTCTATAAAAATATATATACAAAATACACATAAAATGAAGTAAATACGTATAAAAAAATGTATACAAAATACACATATTATAATGTAAATTCGTATCAAAATAAATAAACAAAATACCAATAAAAGAATGTGTATTTGTATAAATATACAAAATACACATAAAATAACGTAAATTTATATAAAACTATATACAAAAATACACAGAAGTAATTAAATTTGTATGAAAATATATACAAAATACACACAAAATAAGCTAAATTTGAATTGAAATATATATACAAAATACATGAAATAAAGTAACTTTGTATCAAAATATTTATACAATACACATATAATAACGTAAATTTGTATGAAAATATATAAACAAAATACACATTAAATAATGTAAATACGTATAAAAAAATGTGTACAAAATATACATATAATCATGTAATTCGTATCAAAATAAATAAACAAAATACCAATAAAATAATATAATTTTTTATGAGTAAACGTGTATGTTGCATATTTTTTCAATACAAATTTATCTTATTATATACGCATTTTGTATATTAATTTTAATACAAATTTAATTATTCGATGTGTATTTTTGTAACTGTATTTTTATAAACAAATGCTTTATTTTTTGGGTATTTTGCATCTTTATTTTCATACAAATTTACATTATTTTATTGATATTCTGCTCATTCATTTTGATACGAATTGACATTATTCTATGTGTATTTTGTATATATTTTTCATACAAAATTTACGTTATTTTATGTGTATTTGTTTATATATTTTGACACAAATTTACAATATTTTATGGCTATTTTGTATATACATTTCAAAAGAAATTTACCTAGTTTTATGTGTATTTTGTATATCTATTTTCATACAAACTCAAATTATTTCTATGTATTTTTGTATATATTTTAATACAAATTTTAGTTATGTTATGTGTATTTTGTAAATTTATTTTCATTCAAATACATATTATTTTATTGGTGTTTTGTTGATTTATATTGATACGAATTTACATTATTTTATATGTACTTTGTATATATATTTTTATACGCTTTTACATTATTTAATATTTATTTTGAATATATATTTTTATACAAATTCATGGTATTTTATGTGTATTTGTATATATATTTTCATATAAGTTTACATTATTTTATGTGTATTTTGTACATATATTTTATTACAAATCTACCTTATTTTATGTTTATTTTGTATATGTATCTTGTATATTTATATTTATCCAAATACACATTCTTTTATTGGTATTTTGTTTCTTTATTTTAAATCGAAATTACATGATTTTATGTGTATTTTGTATACATTTTTTTATACGTATTTATTTAATTTTATGTGTATTTTGTATATATATTTTAATAGAAATCTACGTTTTTTTATTTGTATTCGTATATATATTTTGAAACAAATTTACATTGTTTTATATGTATTTTTGCATATCTCTTTCAATACAAATTTACCTTATTGTATGTGTATTTTGTATATTTATTTCAATACAAATTTAAATATTTTAGGTGTATTTTGGTATATATATTTTTATAAGAAATGCGCTATTTTATGGGAATTTTGCATCTATTTTAATACAAATTTACATTATTTTATTAATATTCTGTGTATTTATTTTGATACGATTTTACATTATTCTATTTGTTTTTTGTGTATACTTTTTTATACATATTTACATTATTTAATGTGTATCTTGCATATATATTTTATACAAATTTATTATCTATTATCTATTTTCATACAAATACACATTCTTTTCATGATATTTTGTTTATTTATTTTGACACGAATTTACATTATTTGATATGTATTTTGTATATATATTTTTATACGTATTTACATAATTTCATATGTATTTTGTATATATATTTCTATAGAAATCTACTTTATTTTATGTGTATTCGTATATATATTTTGAAACAAACTTACATTGTTTTATATGTATTTTTGAATATCTCTTTCAATACAAATTTACCTTATTGTATATGCATTTTGTATATTTATTTCAATACAAATTTAAATATTTTATGTGTATTTTGGTAAATATATTTTTATAAAAAATGCGATAATTTTTGGGAATTTTGCATCTTTATTTTCATACAAATTTTATTATTTTATTGATATTCTGTGTATTTATTTTGATACGATTTTACATTATTCTTTTTGTTGTTTGTATATATTTTTTTATACACATTTTCATTATTTAATGTGTATCTTCCATATATATTTTATACAAATTTACGTTATTTTAAGTGTATTTGTTTATATATTTTCATTCAAATTTACATTATTTGATGTGTATTTTGTATATGTATTTCAATACAAATTTACCTAATTTCATGTGTATTTTGTATATTTCTTTTCAAACAAATTTAAATTATTTATGTGTATTTTTGTATATAGTTTTATACAAATTTAGGTTATTTTATGTACGCATTTACATTATTTAGTGTGTGTTTTGTATATATATTTTTATGCAAATTTACTTTATTTTATGTGCATTTTTGTACATATATTTTTATAGAAATTTGCGTTATTTGTATATGTTTTCTCATACAAATTTACATTATTTTATTGCTATTTTGTTTATTTATTTTGATACGAATTACATGATTATATGTGTATTTTGTACATATTTTTTATAAGTATTTACATTACTTAATGTGTACTTTGTTTATATATTTTTAAACAAATCTACGTTATTATATGTATTTGTATAAATATTTTGATACAGATTTACATTATTTTATGTATTTTGTATGTACATTTCAATTCAAATTTAGCTTATTTTAGCTGTATTTTGTATATATATTTTCGTACAAATTTAATTACTTCTGTGTATTTTTGTATATAGTTTTATACAAATTTACGATATTTTTTGTAGTTTTTGTATATTTATATTTATACAAATACACATTCTTTTACTGGTATTTTGTTTATTTATTTTGATACGATTTTTATGTGTATTTTGTATTCATTTTTTTATACGTATTTACTTCATTTTATGTGTATTTTGTATATATTTTATAGAAATCTACGTTATTTTATGTGTATTCGTATATATATTTTGAAACAAATTTACATTGTTTTATATGTATTTTTGAATATCTCTTTCAATACAAATTTACCTTACCATATATACCAAAATACACATAAAAAAATTAACTATGTATTAAAATAAATATATAAAAAACACATACAATAAGGTAAATTTGTATTGAAATAGATATGCAAAATACATATAAAACAATGTAAATTTTTTTCAAAATATATATACGAATACACATAAAATAACGTAGATTTCTATAAAAATATATATACAAAATACACATAAAATGAAGTAAATACGTATAAAAAAATGTATACAAAATACACATAAAATAATGTAAACTCGCATCAAAATAAATATACAAAATACCAATAAATGAATGTGTATTTGTATAAATATAAATATACAAAATACACATAAAATAACGTAAATTTATATAAAACTATATACAAAAATACACAGAAGTATTTTAATTTGTATGAAAATAGATATACAAAATAAGGTAAATTCGTTTCAAATTCAATAAACAAAATTCAGATAAAAGAACGTATATTTCTAGAAAAAATAAATATACAAAATACACATAAAATAACGAAAATTTGTATGAAAATATATAAAAAAATAAACAAAAATATTTTAAATTTGTATTAAAATAAATAAAATTTGGTTAATTTATATTGAAATACATATACAAAATACACAAAAAATAATGTAAATTTGAAAGAAAATATATAAACAAATACACATATAATAACGTAAATTTGTATGAAATATATGTACAAAATACACATTAAATAAAGTAAATATGTATAAAAAAATATATACAAAACACAAATAGAATAATGTAAAATCGTATCAAAATATATACACAGAATATTAATAAAATAATGCAAATTTGTATGAAAATTAAGATGCAAAATACCTATAAAATAACGCATTTTTTATAAAATTATTGATACCAAAATACACATAAAATATTTCAATTTGTATTAAGATAAATATACAAAATGCACATACAATAAGGTAAATTTGTATTGAAATAGATATGCAAAATACATATAAAATAATGTAAATTTGTTTCAAAATATATATACGAATACACATAAAATAACGTAGATTTCTATAAAAATACATATACAAAATACATATAAAATTAAATAAATACGTATAAAAAAATGTATACAAAATACACATAAAATAATGTAAATTCGTATAAATGTAAATAAACAATATACCAATAAAAAATGTGTATTTGTATAAATATAAATATTCAAAATGCACATTAAATAACGTAAATTTATATAAAACTATATACATAAAATAACGCAAATTTCTATAAAAATATATGCACAAAAATGAACGTAAAATAAATTTGCATAAAAATATATATACAAAACACACATTAGATAATGTAAATGAGTATAAAAATATGTATAGAAAATACCTATGAAATAATCTAAATTCGTATCGAATTAAATTAAGAAAATACCAATAAAATAATGTAATTTTAGATGAAAATATATATACAAAATACACATAAAATAACCTAAATACAAATACAAATATACACATAAAATATTGTATTTTGTATATACATTTCCATTCAAATTTAGCTTATTTTATCTGTATTTTGTATATCTATTTTCATACGAATTTAATTACTTCTGTGTATTTTTGTATATAGTTTTATACAAATTTACGTTATTTTATGTGTATTTTGTATATTTATATTTATACAAATACACATTCTTTTATTGGTATTTTGTTTATTTATTTTGATACGAATTTACATTATTTTATGTGTATTTTGTATACATTTTCTTATACCTATTTACTTCATTTTATGTGTATTTTGTATATATATTTTTATACAAATCTACGTTATTTTATGTGTATTCGTATATATATTTTGAAACAAATTTACATTGTTTTATATGTATTTTGCATATCTATTTCAATACAGATTTACCTTATTGTATGTGTATTTTGTATATTTATTTTAATACAAATTAATTTTTTCATGTGTATTTTGGTATATATATTTTAATAAAAAAATGCGTTATTTAATGGGTATTTTGCATCTTTATTTTCATACAAATTTACATTGTTTTATTAATATTCTGTGTATTTATTTTGATACGATTTTACATTATTCTATTTGTTTTTGTATATATTTTTTTATACATATTTACATTATTTAATGTGTATTTTGTATATTTTAAAACAAATTTACGTTATTTTATTCGCATCTGTTAAAATATTTTGATACAAATTTACATTATTTTATGTATTTTGTATATATATTTCAATACAAATTTAGTTTATTTTATGTATATTTTGTATATCTATTTTCATTCGTATCAAAATAAATAAACAAAATAGCAATAAAATAATGTAAATTTGTATGAGAAAACATATACAAATACATATAAAATAACGCTAATTTCTATAAAAATATATGTCCAAAAATTAACGTAAAATAAAGTAACTTTGGATAAAAATATATATACAAAACACACATCAAATAATGTAAATGCGTACGTAAAATAACCTAAATTTGTATAAAACTATATACAAAAATACACAAAAATAATTTAAATTTGACTGAAAAGAAATATACAAAATACACATAAAATTAGGTTAATTTGTATTGAAATACATATACAAAATACACATAAAATAATGTAAATTTGCAAGAAAATATATAAACAAATACACATATAATAACGTAAATTTGTATGAAATATATATACAAAATACACATTAAATAATGTAAATATGTATAAAAAAATATATACAAAACACAAATAGAATAATGTAAAATCGTATCAAAATATATACACAGAATATTAATAAAATAATGTAAATTTGTATGAAAATTAAGATGCAAAATACCTATAAAATAACGCATTTTTTATAAAATTATTGATACCAAAATACACATAAAATATTTGAACTTGTATTAAAGTGTATTTTGTATATATTTTTCATACAAATTTACGTTATTTTATGTGTATTTGTTTATATATTTTGACACAAATTTACAATATTTAATGGGTATTTTGTATATATATTTCAAAAGAAATTTACCTAGTTTTATGTGTATTTTGAATATCTATTTTCAAACAAACTCAAATAATTTATATGTATTTTTGTATATATTTCAATACAAATTTTAGTTAGGTTATGTGTATTTTGTAAATCTATTTTCATTCAAATATATATTATTTTATTGGTATTTTGTTGATTTATATTGATACGAATTTACATTATTTTATATGTACTTTGTATATATATTTTTATACGCATTTACATTATTTAATATTTATTTTGAATCTATAATTTTATACAAATTCATGGTATTTTATGTGTATTTGTATATTTATTTTCATATAAATTTACATTATTTTATGTGTATTTTGTACATATATTTCATTACAAATTTACCTTATTTTATGTTTATTTTGTATGTATATTTTGTACATTTATATTTATACAAATACACATTCTTTTATTGGTATTTTGTTTATTTATTTTGTTTCGAATTTACATTATTTTATGTGTATTTTGTTTACATTTTTTTATTCGTATTTACTTAATTTTATGTGTATTTTGTATATATATTTTTATAGAAATCTACGTTATTTTATATGTATTCGTACATATATTTTGAAACAAATTTACATTGTTTTATATGTACAATAAGGTAAATTTGTATTGAAATAGATATGCAAAATACATATAAAGCAATGTAAATTTGTTTCAAGATATGTATACGAATACACATAAAATAACGTTGATTTCTATAAAAAAAATATATATACAAAATACACATAAAATGAAGTAAATACGTATAAAAAAATGTATACAAAATACACATAAAATAACGTAAATTCGTATCAAAATAAATAAACACAATACCAATAAAAGAATGTGTATTTGTATAAATATAAATATACAAAATACACATAAAATAACGTAAATTTATATAAAACTATATACAAAAATACACAGAAGTAATTAAATTTGTATGAAAATATATCCAAAATACACACAAAATAAGCTAAATTTGAATTGAAATATATATACAAAATACATGAAATAAAGTAAATTTGTATCAAAATATTTATACAAATACACATATAATAACGTAAATTTGTATGAAAATATATAAACAAAATACACATTAAATAATGTAAATACGTATAAAAAAATATGTACTAAATACACATTTAATCATGTAATTCGTATCAAAATAAATAAACAAAATACCAATAAAATAATATAAATTTGTATGAGTAAACGTTTATGTTGCATATTTTTTCAATACAAATTTACCTTATTATATACGCATTTTGTATATTAATTTTAATACAAATTTAATTATTCGATGTGTATTTTTGTATCTGTATTTTTATAAACATATGATTTATTTTTTGGGCATTTTGCATCTTTATTTTCATACAAATTTACATTATTTTATTGATATTCTGCTCATTCATTTTGATAAGAATTGACATTATTCTATGTGTATTTTGTATATATTTTTCATACAAATTTACGTTATTTTATGTGTATTTGTTTATATATTTTGACACAAATTTACAATATTTTATGGGTATTTTGCATCTTAATTTTCATACAAATTTACATTATTTTATTAATATTTTCTGTATTTATATTGATACGATTTTACATTATTTTATTTGTGTTTTGTATATATTTTTTTATACATATTTACATTATTTAATGTGTTTTTTGTATATATATTTGATACATATTTACGTTATTTTAAGTTATTTTATGTGTATTTGTTTATATATTTTGACACAAATTTACAATATTTTATGGGTATTTTGTATATACATTTCAAAAGAAATTTACCTAGTTTTATGTGTATTTTGTATATCTATTTTCATACAACTCAAATTATTTCTATGTATTTTTGTATATATTTTAATAGAATTTTAGTTATATTATGTGTATTTTGTAAATTTATTTTCATTGAAATATATATTATTTTATTGGTGTTTTGTTGATTTATAATGATACGAATTTACATTATTTTAGATGTACTTTGTATAGTTATTTTTATACGCTTTTACATTATTTAATATTTATTTTGAATATATATTTTTATACAAATTCATGGTATTTTATGTGTATTTGTATATATATTTTCATATAAATTTACATTATTTTATGTGTATTTTGTACATATATTTTATTACAAATCTACCTTATTTTATGTTTATTTTGTATGTGTATTTTGTATATTTATATTTATCCAAATACACATTCTTTTATTGGTATTTTGTTTATTCATTTTAATTCGAATGTACCTTATTTTATGTGTATTTTGTATACATTTTTTTATACGTATTTATTTATTTTTATGTGTATTTTGTATATATATTTTTATAGAAATCTACGTTTTTTTATTTGTATTCGTATATATATTTTGAAACAAATTTACATTGTTTTATATGTATTTTTGCATATCTCTTTCAATACAAATTTACCTTATTGTATGTGCATTTTGTATATTTATTTCAATGCAAATTTAAATATTTTATGTGAATTTTGGTATATATATTTTTATAAGATTACGAAAATTTGAATGACAATATATACAAAAAAACAAAAAAATTAATTTCAATTTGTATGAAAATAAATATACAAAATACACATATAATTAGTTTAATTTGTATTTAAATACATGAACAAAATACACATAAAATAATGTAAATTTGTATGAAATGAAAACAAATTCACATAAAATTCGCGTCAAAATAAATAAACAAAATATCAATAAAAGAATGTGTATTTGTATGAAAATAGATATACAAAATACACATAAAATAACCTAAATTTGTATCAAACTATATACAAAAATACACAAAAATATTTTAAATTTGTATGAAAATAAATATACAAAATACACATAAAATTAGGTAGATTTGTATTGAAATACATACACAAAATACACATAAAATAATGTAAATTTGAATGAAAATACATAAACAAATACACTTAAAATAACGTAAATTTGTATAAAAAATATGTACAAAACACAAATAGAATAATGTAAAATCGTATCAAAATAAATACACAGAATATTAATAAATTAATGTAAATTTGTATGAAAATAAAGAAGCAAAATACCTATAAAATAACGCATTTATTTTATTTATAAAAATATATATACCAAAATACACATCAAAAAATTAAATTTGTATTAAAATAAATATACAAAAAACACATACAATAAAGTAAATTTGTATTGAAATAGATATGCAAAATACATATAAAACAATGTAAATTTGTTTCAAAATATATATACGAATACACATAAAATAAAGTAGATTTCTATAAAAATATATATACAAAATACACATAAAATGAAGTAAATACGAATAAAAAAATGTATACAAAATACACATAAAATAATGTAAATTCGTATCAAAATAAATAAACAAAATACCAATAAAAGAATGTGTATTTGTATAAATATAAATATACAAAATACACATAAAATTACGTAAATTTATATAAAACTATATACAAAAATACACAAAAGTAATTAAATTTGTATGAAAATATATACAAAATACACACAAAATAAGCTAAATTTGAATTCAAATATATATACAAAATACATGAAATAAAGTAAATTTGTATCAAAATATTTATACAAATACACATATAATAACGTAAATTTGTATGAAAATATATAAACAAAATACACATTAAATAATGTAAATACGTATAAAAAAAATATGTACAAAATACACATATAATCATGTAATTCGTATCAAAATAAATAAACAAAATACCAATAAAATAATATAAATTTGTATGAGTAAACGTGTATGTTGCATATTTTTTCATATTTGCATATCCCTTTCAATACAAATTTACCTTATTGTATGTGCATTTTGTATATTTATTTCAATGCTAATTTAAATATTTTATGTGTATTTTGGTATATATATTTTGATAAGAAATGCGCTATTTTATGGGAATTTTGCATCTTTATTTTCATACAAATTTACATTATTTTATTAATATTCGGTGTATTTATTTTGATTCGATGTTACATTATTCTATTTGTTTTTTGTATATACTTTTTATACATATTTACATTATTTAATGTGTATCTTGCATATATATTTTATACAAATTTATTATCTATTATCTATTTTCATACAAATACACATTCTTTTCATTATATTTTGTTTATTTATTTTGACACGAATTTACATTATTTGATATGTATTTTGTATATATATTTTTATACGTATTTACATAATTTCATATGTATTTTGTATATATATTTCTATAGAAATCTACTTTATTTTATGTGTATTCGTATATATATTTTGAAACAAATTTACATTGTTTTATATTATGTATTTTTTAATATCTCTGTCAATACAAATTTACCTTACTGTATATGCATTTTGTATATTTATTTCAATACAAATTTAAATATTTTATGTGTATTTTGGTAAATATATTTTTATAAAAAATGCGATAATTTTTGCTAATTTTGCATCTTTATTTTCATACAAATTTACATTATTTTATTGATATTCTGTGTATTTATTTTGATACGATTTTACATTATTCTATTTGTTTTTTTAATATATTTTTTTATACACATTTACATTATTTAATGTGTATCTTGCATATATATTTTATACAAATTTACGTTATTTTAAGTGTATTTGTTTATATATTTTCATTCAAATTTACATTATTTGATGTGTATTTTGTATATGTATTTCAAAACAAATTTACCTAATTTTATGTGTGTTTTGTATATTTCTTTTCAAACAAATTTAAATTATTTTTGTGTATTTTTGTATATAGTTTTATACAAATTTAGGTTATTTTATGTACGGATTTACATTATTCAGTGTGTGTTTTGTATATATATTTTTATGCAAATTTACTTTATTTTATGTGCATTTTTGTACATATATTTTTATAGAAATTTGCGTTATTTGTATATGTTTTCTCATACAAATTTACATTATTTTATTGCTATTTTGTTTATTTATTTTGATACGAATTACATGATTATATGTGTATTTTGTACATATTTTTTATACGTATTTACATTACTTAATGTGTATTTTGTTTATATATTTTTAAACAAATCTTCGTTATTATATGTATTTGTATAAATATTTTGATACAGATTTACATTATTTTATGTATTTTGTATGTACATTTCAATTCAAATTTAGCTTATTTTAGCTGTATTTTGTATATATATTTTCATACAAATTTAATTACTTCTGTGTATTTTTGTATATAGTTTTATACAAATTTACGATATTTTTTGTGTATTTTGTATATTTATAATTATACAAATACACATTCTTTTACTGGTATTTTGTTTATTTATTTTGATACGATTTTTATGTGTATTTTGTATTCATTTTTTTATATGTATTTACTTCATTTTATGTGTATTTTGTATATATTTTTATAGAAATCTACGTTATTTTATGAGTATTCGTATATATATTTTGAAACAAATTTACATTGTTTTATATGTATTTTTGAATATCTCTTTCAATACAAATTTACCTTACCATATATACAAAAATACACATAAAAAAATTAAATTTGTATTAAAATAAATATATAAAAAACACATACAATAAGGTAAATTTGTATTGAAATAGATATGCAAAATACATATAAAACAATGTAAATTTGTTTCAAAATAAATATACAAATACACATAAAATAACGTAGATTTCTATAAAAATATATATACAAAATACACATAAAATGAAATATATACGTATAAAAAAATGTATACAAAATACTCATAAAATAATGTAAATTCGCATCAAAATAAATATACAAAATACCAATAAAAGAATGTGTATTTATATAAATATAAATATACAAAATACACATAAAATAACGTAAATTTATATAAAACTATATACAAAAATACACAGAAGTATTTTAATTTGTATGAAAATAGATATACAAAATAAGGTAAATTCGTTTCAAATTCAATAAACAAAATTCAGATAAAAGAACGTATATTTGTTGAAAAAATAAATATACAAAATACACATAAAATAACGAAAATTTGTATGAAAATATATAAAAAAATAAACAAAAATAATTTCAATTTGTATGAAAATAAATATACAAAATACACATGTATTTTGTATATCTATTTTCACACAAATTTAATTACTTTTGTGTATTTTTGCATATAGTTTTATATAAATTTACGTTATTTTATTTGTATTTTGTCTATTTATATATATACAATACACAGTCTTTTATTAGTATTTTGTTTATTTATTTTCATACGAGTTTACATTATTTTATGTGTATTTTGTATACCTTTTTTTATACGTATTTACTTCATTTGATGTGTATTTTGTATATTTATTTACATAGAAATCTACGTTATTTTTTTATTCGTATATATATTTTGAAAAAAATTTACATGGTTTTATATGTATTTTGCATATCTATTTCAATACAAATTTACCTTATTGTATGTGCATTTTGTATATTTATTTTAATACAAATTCAAATATTTTATGTGTGTCTTGGTATATATATTTAAAAAAAAATGCGTTATTTTATGGGTATTTTGCATCTTAATTTTCATACAAATTTACATTATTTTATTAATATTCTGTGTATTTATTTTGATACGATTTTATATTATTCTATTTGTGTTTTGTATATATTTTTTTATACATATTTACATTATTTAATGTGTATTTTTTATATATATTTTATACAAATATACGTTATTTTAAGTGTATTTGTTTATATATTTTCATTCAAATTTCATTATTTTATGTGTATTTTGTAAATGTATTTCAATACAATTTTACCTAATTTTATGTGTATTTTGTATACTTATTTTCATACAAATTAAAATTATTTTTGTGTATTTTTGTATATAGTTTCATACAAATTTAGGTGATTTTATGTGTATATTGTATATCTATTTTCATACAGATACACATTCTTTTATTGATATTTTGTTCATTTATTTTGACGCGAATTTACAGTATTTAATGTGTATTTTATATATATATATATATATATATATATATATATATATATATATATATATATATATATATATATATATATATATATATATATATATATATATATATATATATATATATATATATATATATATATATATATATATATATATATATATATATATATATATATATATATATATATATATTTTTTTTATACGTGTTTACATCATTTGATGTGTATTTTGTATATATATTTCTATTGAAATCTACGTTGATTTATGAGTATTCGTATATAGATTTTGAAATAAATTTACTCTGTTTTATGTGTATTTTGCATATTTTTTCAATACAAATTTACCTTATTGTATATGCATTCTGTATATTAATTTTAATACAAATTTAATTATGCTATGTGTATTTTTGTATATGTATTTTTATAAAAATATGCTTTATTTTATGGGTATTTTGCATTTTTATTTTCATACAAATTTATATTATTTTATTTATATTGTTTATTTTTTTTTCAACAATTTAACATTATTCTATGTGTATTTTGTATATCTATTTTTACACGTATTTACTTAATTTTATGTGTATTTTGTATATATATTTATATAGAAATCTTCGTTATTTTATGTGTATTCGTATTTTGAAACAAATTTACATTGTTTTATATGTATTTTTGCATATCTCTTTCAATACAAGTTTACCTTATTGTATGTGCATTTTGTATATTTATTTCAATACAAATTTAAATATTTTATGTGTATTTTGGTATATATATTTTTATAAGAAATGCGCTATTTGATGGGAATTTTGCATCTTTATTTTCATACAAATTTATGTTATTTTATTAATATTCGGTGTATTTATTTTGATACGATTTCACATTATTCTATTTGTTTTTTGTAAATATTTTTTTAATACATATTTACATTATTTAATGTGTATATTGCATATATATTTCAAACAAATTTATTATCTATTATTTATTTTCATACAAATACACAATCTTTTCATGATATTTTGTTTATTTATTTTGACACGAATTTACCAAGATATGTATTTTGTATATATATTTTTATACGTATTTACATAATTTCAAGTGTATTTTGTATATATATTTCTATAGAAATCTACGTTATTTTATGTGTATTCGTATATATATTTTGAAACAAATTTGCTTTGTTTGATATGTATTTTTGAATATCTCTTTCAATACATATTTACCTTACTGTATATGCATTTTGTATATTTATTTCAATAAAAATTTAAATATTTTATGTGTATTTTGTTACATATATTTTTATAAAAAATGCGCTATTTTATGGGAATTTTGCATCTTTCTTTTCATACAAATTTACATTATTTTATTGATATTTATATTGATAGGATTTTACATTATTCTATTTCTTTTTTGTATATATTTTTTTATATACATTTACATTATTTAATGTGTATATTGCATATATATTTTATAGACATTTACGTTATTTTAAGTGTATTTGTTTATATATTTTCATCCAAATTTACATTATTTTATGTGTATTTTGTATATGTATTTCAATACAAATTTACCTAATTTTATGTGTATTTTGTATATTTCTTTTCATACAAATTTTAAATATTTTTGTGTATTTTTGTATATAGTTTTATACAAATTTAGGTTATTTTATGTACGCATTTACATTATTTAATGTGTGTTTTGTATATGTATTTTTATGCAAATTTACTTTATTTTATGTGCATTTTTGTACATATATTTTTTTAGAAATTTGCGTTATTTAATGTGTATATGTATATCTTTTCTCATACAAATATACATTATTTTATTGCTATTTTGTTTATTTATTTTGATACGAATGAAAATAGATATACAAAATATACATAAAATAAACTAAATTTGTATTGAAATATATATACAAAATACATAAAATAATGTAAATTTGTATCAAAATATTTTAACAGATGCGCATAAAATAACGTAAATTTGTTTTAAAATATACAAAATACACATTAAATAATGTAAATATGTATAAAAAATATATATACAAAAACAAATAGAATAATGTAAAATCGTATCAAAATAAATACACAGAATATTAATAAAACAATGTAAATTTGTATGAAAATAAAGATGCAAAATACCTATTAAATAACGCATTTTTTTATAAAAATATATATACCAAAATACACATGAAAAAATGAATTTGTATTAAAATAAATATACAAAATACATATACAATAAGGTAAATCTGTATTGAAATAGATATGCAAAATACATATAAAACAATGTAAATTTGTTACAAAATATATATACGAATACTCATAAAATAACGTAGATTTGTATAAAAATATATATACAAAATACACATAAAATGAAGTAAATACGTATAAGAAAATGTATACAAAATACACATAAAATAAAGTAAATTCGTATCAAAATAAATAAACAAAATACCAATAAAAGAATATGTATTTGTATAAATATAAATATACAAAATACACATAAAATAACGTAAATTTGTATAAAACTATATACAAAAATACACAGAAGTAATTAAATTCGAATGAAAATAGATATACAAAATACAGATAAAATAAGCTAAATTTGAATTGAAATGTATATACAAAATACAATATTTTATGTGTATATTTGTATTTGTATTTAGGTTATTTTATGTGTATTTTATATATATATTTTCATCCAAAATTACATTATTTTATTGGTATTTTCTTAATTTAATTCGATACGAATTTAGATTATTTCTATACATATTTTTATACTCATTTACATTATCTAATGTTTGTTTTGTATATATATTTTTATGCAAATTTATTTTATGTTCATTTTTGTACATATTTTTTTATAGAAATTTGCGTTATTTTATGTATATAGTTTTATATAAATTTACGTTATTTTATGTGCATTTTGAATATTTATATTTATACAAATACACATTCTTTTATTGGTATATTGTTTATTTACATTTATACGAATTTACATTATTTTATGTGTATTTTGTATACATTTTTTTATACGTATTTACTTAATTTTATGTGTATTTTGTATATGTATTTTTATAGAAATCTACGTTATTTTATGTGTATTCGTATATATATTTTGAAACAAATTTACATTATTTTATATGTATTTTGCATATCTATTTCAATACAAATTTACCTTATTGTATGTGCATTTTGTATATTTATTTTAATACAAATTGAAATATTTTATGTGTATTTTGGTATCAATAATTTTATAAAAAATGCGTTATTTTATAGGTATTTTGCATCTTAATTTTCATACAAATTTGCATTATTTTATTAATATTCTGTGTATATATTTTGATACGATTTTACATTATTCTATTTGTGTTTTGTATATATTTTTTTTATACATATTTACATTATTTAATGTGTATTTTGTACATATATTTCATACAAATTTACGTTATTATATGTGTATTTGTTTATATATTTTCTTTCAAATTTACATTATTTTATGTGTATTTTGTATATGTATTTCAATACAAATTAACCTAATTTTATTTATTTTCATACAAATTGAAATTATTTTTTTTATTTTTTTATATATTTTCATACAAATTTTCGTTATTTTATGTGTATTTTGTATATTTATTTTTTCTACAAATATACGTTCTTTTATCTGAATTTTGTTTATTGAATTTGAAACGAATTTACCTTATTTTGTATATCTATTTTCATACAAATTAAAATACTTCTGTGTATTTTTGTATACAGTTTTATATAAAATTTACGTTATTTTATGTGTATTTTGTATATTTATATTTATACAAATACTCATTCTTTTATTGGTATTTTGTTTATTTATTTTGATACGAATTTACATTATTTTATGTGTATTTTGTATACATATTTTTTAACGTATTTACTTCTCTATATGTGTATTTTGTATATATATTTTTATAGAAATCAACGTTATTTTATGTGTATTCGTATATATATTTTGAAACAAATTTACATTGTTTTATATGTATTTTGCATATCTATTTCAATACAAATTTACCTTATTGTATGTGTTTTTTGTATATTTATTTTAATACAAATTTAATTTTTTCATGTGTATTTTGGTATATATATTTTTATAAATAAAAAAATGCGTTATTTTATGGGTATTTTTTTTCTTTATTTTCATACAAATTTACATTATTTTATTAATATTCTGTGTATTTATTTTGATACGATTTTACATTATTCTATTTGTGTTTTGTACATATTTTTTTATACAAATTTACGTTATTTTAGGTGTATTTGTTTATGTATTATCATTCAAATTTACATTATTTTATGTGTATTTTGTGTATGTATTTCAATAAAATTTACCTAATTTATGTGTATTTTGTATATTTATTTTCATACAAATTTAAAATATTTTTGTGTATTTTTGTTTATAGTTTGATACAAACTTGGTTATTTTATGTGTATTTTGAATATCTATTTTCATACAAATACACATTCTTTTATTGATATTTTGTTTATTTATTTTGACGCGAATTTTATGTGAATTTGTTTTCATTTCATACAAATTTACATTATTTTATGTGTATTTCGTACATGTATTTAAATACAAATTTAACTAATTATATGTGTATTTTGTATATCTATTTTCATAAAAAATTGAAATTTATTTTTTGTTTTTTTGTATATATTTTTATTCAAATTTTCGTAGTCTTATAAAAATATATATACCAAAATACACATTAAATATTTAAATTTGCATTGAAATAAATATACAAAATGCACATACAATAAGGTAAATTTGTATTGAAAGAGATATGCAAAAATACATATAAAACAATGTAAATTTGTTTCAAAATATATATACGAATACAAATAAAAAAACGTAGATTTCTATAAAAATATATATACAAAATACACATAAAATTAAGTAAATACATATAAAAAAATGTATACAAAATACACATAAAATAATGTAAACTCAAATTAAAATAAATAAACAAAATACCAATAAAAGAATGTGTATTTGGATAAATATAAATATACAAAATACACATACAAAATAAACATAAAATAAGGTAGATTTGTAAAAAAATATATGTACAAAATACACATAAAATAATGTAAATTTATATAAAAAATATATATACAAATAAACATACCATGAATTTGTATAAAAATATATATTCAATATAAATATTAAATAATGTAAAAGCGTATAAAAATATATATACAAAGTACATATAAAATAATGTAAATTCGTATCAATATAAATCAACAAAACACCAATAAAATAATATATATTTGAATGAAAATAAATTTGCAAAATACACATAACATAACTAAAAATTGTATTAAAATATATACAAAAATACATAGAAATAATTTGAATTTGTATGAAAATAGATATACAAAATACACATAAAACTAGGTAAATTTCTTTTGAAATGTATATACAAAATACCCATAAAATATTGTAAATTTGTGTCAAAATATATAAACAAATACACATAAAATAACGTAAATTTGTATGAAAAATATATACAAAATACACATAGAATAATGTCAATTCGTATCAAAATGAATGAGCAGAATATCAATAAAATAATGTAAATTTGTATGAAAATAAAGATGCAAAATACCCAAAAAATAAAGCATATGTTTATAAAAATACAGATACAAAAATACACATCGAATAATTAAATTTGTATTAAAATTAATATACAAAATACGTATATAATAAGGTAAATTTGTATTGAAAAAATATGCAACATACACGTTTACTCATACAAATTTATATTATTTTATTGGTATTTTGTTTATTTATTTTGATACGAATTACATTATTATATGTGTATTTTGTACATATTTTTTTATACGTATTTACATTATTTAATGTGTATTTTGTTTATATATAATCATACAAATTTACGTTATTATATGTGTATTTGTATAAATATTTTGATACAAATTTACTTTATTTCATGTATTTTGTATATATATTTCAATTCAAATTTAGCTTATTTTGTGTGTATTTTGTATATATTTTCATACAAATTTAATTACTTCTGTGTATTTTTGTATATAGTTTTATATAGATTTACGTTATTTTATGTGTATTTTGTATATTTATATTTATACAAATACACATTCTTTTATTTGTATTTTGTTTATTTATTTTGATACGAATTTACATTATTTTATGTGTATTTTGTATACATTTTTTTATACGTATTTACTTCATTTTATGTGTATTTTATATATATATTTTTATAGAAATCTACGTTATTTTATGTGTATTCGTATATATATTTTGAAACAAATTTACATTGTTTTATATGTATTTTGCATATCTATTTCAATACAAATTTACCTTATTGTATGTGTTTTTTGTATATTTATTTTAATACAAATTTAATTTTTTGATGAGTATTTTGGTATATATATTTTTATAAATAAAAAAAATGCATTATTTTATGGGTATTTTGCTTCTTTATTTTCATACAAATTTATATTATTTTATTAATATTCTGTGTATTTATTTTGATACGATTTTACATTATTCTATTTTTGTTTTGTACATATTTTTTTTATACAAATTTACGTTATTTTAAGTGTATTTGTTTATGTATTTTCATTCAAATTTACATTATTTTATGTGTATTTTGTGTATGTATTTCAATACAAATTTACCTAATTTTATGTGTATTTTGTATATTTATTTTCATACAAATTTAAAATATTTTTGTGTGTTTTTGTATATAGTTTGATACAAATTTAGGTTATTTTATGTGTATTTTCTATATCTATTTTCATACAAATACACATTCTTTTATTGATATTTTGTTTATTTATTTTGACACGAATTTACATTATTTAATGTGTATTTTGTATATATATTTTTTTACGTATTTACATCATTTCATGTGTATTTTGTATAGTTTTAAATAAATTTATATTATTTAATGTGTATTTTGTATATATATATTTATACAAATACACATTCTTTTATTGGTATTTTGTTTATTTATTTTGATACTAATTTACATTATTTTATGTGTATTTTGTATAAATTTTTTATACGTATTTACTTAATTTTATGTGTATTTTGTATATATATTTTTATAGAAATCTACCTTATTTCATGTGTATTCGTATATATATTTTGAAACAAATTTACATTGTTTATATGTATTTTGCATATCTATTTTTGTGAATTCTGTATTTATTTTTGTTATACATAGAATAATGTAAAATCGTATCAAAATAAGTACACAGAATATCAATAAAATAATTTAAATTTGTATGAAAATAAAGATGCAAAATACCCATCAGATAAAGCATATTTTTTTTTAAAAATACATATACAAAAATACATATAGAATAATTAAATTTGTATTAAAATTAATTTACAAAATGCACTCATACAATACGGTAAATTTGTATTGAAAAAAAACGCAAAATACAAATAAAACAGTGTAAATTTGTTTCAAAATATATATACGAATACACATAAAATAACGTAGATTTCTATAGAAATATATATACAAAATACACATGAAATTATGTAAATACGTATAAAAAATATATATAAAATACATATTAAGTAATGTAAATTCGTGTCAAAATAAATAAACAAAATATCATGAAAAGAATGTGTATTTGTATGAAAATAAATAATAGATAATAAATTTGCATGAAATATATTATGCAAGATACACATTAAATAATGTAAATATGTATAAAAAAATATATATATACAAAAAACAAATAGAATAATGTAAAATCGTATCAAAATAAATACACCGAATATTAATAAAATAATGTAAATTTGTATGAAAATAAAGATGCAAAATTCCCATCAAATAGCGCATTTCTTATAAAAATATATATACCAAAATACACATAAAATATTAAAATTTGTATTGAAATAAATATACAAAATGCACATACAATAAGTTAAACTTCTATTGAAAGAGATATGCAAAAATACATATAAAACAATGTAAATTTGTTTCAAAATATATATACGAATACACATAAAATAACGTAGATTTCTATAAAAATATATATACAAAATAAACATAAAATTAGGTAAATACGTATAAAAAAATGTAAACAACATACACATAAAATAATATAAATTCGAAACAAAATAAATAAACAAAATACCAATAAAAGAATGTGTATTTGTTCTGTGTATTTTTGTATATAGTTTTATACAAATTTACGATATTTTATGTGTATTTTGAATATTTATATTTATACAAATACACATTCTTTTACTGGTATTTTGTTTATTTATTTTGATACGATTTTTATGTGTATTTTGTATTCATTTTTTTATACGTATTTACTTCATTTTATGTGTATTTTGTATATATTTTTATAGAAATCAACGTTATTTTATGTGTATTCGTATATATATTTTGAAACAAATTTACATTGTTTTATATGTATTTTGCATATCTATTTCAATTCAAATTTACCTTACAGTATGTTCATTTTTTATATTTATTTTAATTCAAATTTTAATATTTTATGTGTATTTTGGTATATATATTTTTATAAAAAATGCGTTATTTTATGGCTATTTCGCATCTTTATTTTCATACAAATTTACATTATTTAATTAATATTCTGTGTATTTATTTTCATACGATTTTACATTATTCTATTTGTGTTTTGTATATATATTTTTATACATATTTACATTATTTAATTAGTATTTTGTATATATATTTGATACAAATTTACGTTATTTTAAGTGTATATGTTTACATATTTTCATTCAAATTTCCGATATTTTATGCGTATTTTGTATATGTATTTCAATACAAATTTACCTAATTTTATGTGTATTTTGTATATTTATTTTCATACAAATTTAAATTATTTTTGTGTATTTTTTATATAGTTTTATACAAACTTAGGTTATTTTATGAGTATTTTGTATATCTTTTTCATACAAATACGCATTCTTTTATTGATATTTTGTTTATTTATTTTGACGAGAATTTAAATTATTTAATGTGTATTTTGTATATATATTTTTATACGTATTTACATCATTTCATGTGTATTTTGTATATATATTTCTATAGAAATCTACGTTATATTATGTGTATTCGTATATAGATTTTTAAACAAATTAACACTTTTATGTGTATTTTGCATATTTTTTCAATACAAATTTACCTTATTGTATATGCATTTTGTATATTAATTTTAATACAAATTTAATTATTCTATGTGTATTTTTGTATATGTATTTTTATAAAAATATGCTTTATTTTATGGGTATTTTGCATCTTTATTTTCATACAAATTTACGTTATTTTATTGATATTCTGCTCATTCATTTTGATACGATTTGACATTATTCTGTGTGTATTTTGTATATATTTTTCATACAAATTTACGTAATTTTATGTGTATTTGTTTATATATTTTGACACAAATTTACAATATTTTATGGGTATTTTGTATATATATTTCAAAAGAAATTTACCTAGTGTTATGTGTATTTTGAATATCTATTTTCATACAAAGTCAAATTATTTATATGTATTTTTGTATATATTTCAATACAAATTTTAGTTAGGTTATGTGTATTTTGTAAATCTATTTTCATTCAAATATATATTATTTTATTGGTATTTTGTTGATTTATATTGATACGAATTTACATTATTTTATATGTACTTTTTATATATATTTTTATTCGCATTTACATTATTTAATATTTATTTTGAATATATAATTTTATACAAATTCATGGTATTTTATGTGTATTTGTATATATATTTTCATATAAATTTACATTATTTTATGTGTATTTTGTACATATATTTCATTACAAATTTACCTTATTTTATGTTTATTTTGTACGTGTATTTTGTACATTTATATTTATACACGTTTACTCATACTAATTTATATTATTTTATTGGTATTTTGTTTATTTATTTTGATACGAATTACATGATTATATGTGTATTTTGTACACATTTTTTTATACGTATTTACATTATTTAATGTGTATTTTGTTTATATATTTTCATACAAATTTACGTTATTATATGTGTATTTGTATAAATATTTTGATACAAATTTACTTTACTTCATGTATTTTGTATATATATTTCAATTCAAATTTAGCTTATTTTGTGTGTATTTTGTATATATTTTCATACAAATTTAATTACTTCTGTGTATTTTTGTATATAGTTTTATATAAATTTACGTTATTTTATGTGTATTTTGTATATTTATATTCATACAAATACACATTCTTTTATTGGTATTTTGTTTATTTATTTTGATACGAGTTTTGTTTCGAATTTACATTATTTTATGTGTATTTTGTATACATTTTTTTATACGTATTTACTTCATTTTATGTGTATTTTGTATATATATTTTTATAGAAATCTACGTTATTTTATGTGTATTCGTATACATATTTTGAAACAAATTTACATTGCTTTATATGTATTTTGCGTATCTATTTCAATACAAATTTACCTTATTGTACATATAAAACAATGTAAATTTGTTTCAAAATATATGTACGAATACACATAAAATAACGTAGATTTCTATAAAAATATATATACAAAATACACATAAAATTAAGTAAATACGTATAAAAAAATGTAAACAAAATACACATAAAATAATGTAAATTCGAAACAAAATAAATAAACAAAATACCAATAAAAGAATGTGTATTTGTATAAATATAAATGTACAAAATACACATACAAAATAAACATAAAATAAGGTAAATTTGTAATGAAATATATGTACAAAATACACATAAAATAATGTAAATTTATATGAAAATATATATACAAATACACATAAAATACCATAAATTTGTTTAAAATTATATATTCAAAATAAGTATTAAATAATGTAAATATAAAAAATATATATATATATATATATATATATATATATATATATATATATATATATATATATATATATATATATATATATATATATATATAATAATGTAAATTGTATCAATATAAATCAACAAAATACCATAAAAAAATATATATTTGAATGAAAATATATTTAAATAATACACATAAAATAACTAAAATTTGTATTGAAATATATACATAAATACATAAAAATAATTTGAGTTTGCATGAAAATAGATATACAAAATACACATAAAATAATAACGTAAATTTTTATGAAAATGTATATATAAAATACACAAAATAATTTAAATACGTAGAAAAATATATATACAAAATACACATAAAATAATGTAAATTCGTAAAAAATTAAATACACAAAATTCCAATAAAAGAATGTATATTTGTAGGAAAATATATATACAAAAAACAAATAAAATAACTAAAATTTGTATAAAAATATATACAAAAATACACAAAAATAATTTTTTTTTTTTGAAAATATATATGCAAAATACACATAAAGTTAGGCAAATTTGTATTGAAATACATATACAATACTCACATAAAATAATGTAAATTTGTATGAAAATATATAAACAAATACATATAAAATAACGTAAATTTGGATAAAATATATATACAAAATATACATTAAATATTTTAAATATGTATAAAAATATATTATATAATATATATTTTTATTGATATTTGCGTTATTTATGTGTATTTTGTATATATTTTCTCATAGAAATTTACATTATTTTATTGATATTTTGTCTATTTATTTTGTTACGAATTACATGATTATTTGTGTATTTTGTACATTTTTTTATACATATTTACATTATTTAATGTGTATTTTGTTTATATATTTTTATACAAATTTACGTTATTATATGTGTATTTGTATAAGTATTTTGATACAAATTTACATTATTTTATGTATTTTGTATATATATTTCAATTCAAATTTAGCTTATTTTATGTGCATTTTGTATATCTATTTATTTTAATACAAAATCAAATATTTTATGTTTTTTCGTATATATATTTTTATAAAAAATGCGTTATTTTATGGGTATTTTGCATCTTAATTTTCATACAAATTTACATTATTTTATTAATATTTTCTGTATTTATTTTGATACGATTTTACATTATTTTATTTGTGTTTTGTATATATTTTTTTATACATATTTACATTATTTAATGTGTTTTTTGTATATAAATTTGATACAAATTTACGTTATTTTAAGCCTATATGTTTATATATTTTCATTCAAATTTACATTATCTTATGTGTATTTTGTATATGTATTTCAATACAAATTTACCTAATTTTATATGTTTTTTGTATATTTATTTTCATACAAGTTTAAATTATTTTTGTGTATTTTTGTTTATGGTTTTATACAAATTTAGGTTATTTTATGTGTATTTTGTATATCTATTTTCATACAAACACACATTCTTTTCATGATATTTTGTTTATTTATTTTGACACGAATTAACATTATTTAATGTGTATTTTGTATATATATTTTTATACGTATTTACATTATTTCAAGTGTATTTTGTATATATATTTCTATAGAAATCTGCGTTATTTTATGTGTATTCGTATATATATTTTGAAACAAATTTACATAGTATTATGTGTATTTTGCATATTTTTTCAATACAAATTTACCTTATTGTATGTGCATTTTGTATATTAATTTTAATACAAATTTGATTAATCTATGTGTATTTTTGTATATGTATTTTTATAAAAATATGCTTTATTTTATGGGTATTTTGCATCTTTATTTTCATACAAATTTACATTATTTTATTGATATTCTGTGTATTTATTTTGATATGATTTTTATTTTTATTTTTTATTTTGTATATATATTTGATATAAAATGTATTTGTTTTCATTTCATACAAATCTACATTATTTTAAGTGTTTTTTGTACATGTATTTAAATACAAATTTAACTAGTTATATGTGTATTTTGTATATCTATTTTGTATGTATATTTTCATAGAAATTTACTCTATTTTATGAGTATTCGTATATATATTTTGATACAAATTTACATTATTAATGTGTATTTTGCATATCTATTTCAATACAAATTTACTTTATTGTACGTGCATTTTGTATATTTATTTTAATACAAATTTAATTATTTTATATGTATTTTTTTATATATATTTTTATGCAAATATGCGTTATTATATGGATATTTTGCATCTTTATTTTCATACAAATTTACATTATTTTATTGATATTCTATTTATTTATTTTGATACGATTTAACATTATTCTATGTGTTTTTTGTATATATTTTTTTTATACATATTTACTTTATTTAATAATCATTTTATATATATATTTTATCCAAATTTATATTATTTTATGTATATTTGTTTATATATTTTCATACATATTTACATTATTTTATGTGTTTTTTATATATATATATATATATATATATATATATATATATATATATATATATATATATATATATATATATATATATATATATATATATATATATATATTTTTCTACGTATTTAAATTATTTTATGTGTATTTTGTATATACATTTTCAAAAAAAAATTACGTTATTTTATTGTGTGTATAAGTATATATTTTGATACAAATTTTATACAAATTCATGTTATTTAATGTGTATTTGTATATATATTTTCATACAAATTTATATTATTTTATGTGTATTTTTTCTTATATTTCATTACAAATTTACCTTATTTTATGTTTATTTTGTATATTTATTTCATTCAATTTTAAATTATTTTATGTGTATATTTGTATTTGTATTTAGGTTATTTTATGTGTATTTTGTATAAATATTTTCATCCAAAATTTCATTATTTGATTGGTATTTCTTAATGTAATTCGATACGACTTTAAATTATTTCATAGGTATTTTGTATACATATTTTTATCCTCATTTACATTATCTAATGTGTGTTTTGTATATATATTTTTATGCAAATTTATTTAATGTTCATTTTTGTACATATATTTTTAAAGAAATTTGCGTTATTTTATGTATATAGTTTTATATAAATTTACGTTATTTTATGTGCATTTTGTATATTTATATTTATACAAATACACATTCTATTATTGGTATATTGTTTATTTACATTTATACGGATTTACATTATTTTATGTGTATTTTGTATACATTTTTTTATACGTATTTACTTAATTTTATGTGTATTTTGTATATGTATTTTTATAGAAATCTACGTTATTTTATGTGTATTCGTATTTATATTTTGAAACAAATTTACATTATTTTATATGTATTTTGCATATCTATTTCAATACAAATTTACCTTATTGTATGTGCATTTTGTATATTTATTTTAATACAAGATCAAATATTTTATGTGTATTATGGTATCAATAATTTTATAAAAAATGCGTTATTTTATAGGTATTTTGCATCTTAATTTTCATTTTATATGTACTTTGTATATATATTTTTATACGCTTTTACATTATTAATATTTATTTTGAATATATATTTTTATACAAATTCATGGTATTTTATGTGTATTTGTATATATATTTTCATATAAATTTACATTATTTTATGTGTATTTTGTACATATATTTTATTACAAATCTACCTTATTTTATGTTTATTTTGTATGTGTATTTAGTATATTTATATTTATATTTATATTCGGTGTATTTATTTTGATACAATTTTACATTATTCTATTTTTTTTTGTATATACTTTTTTATACATATTTACATTATTTAATGTGTATCTTGCATATATATTTTATACAAATTTATTATCTATTATCTATTTTCATACAAATACACATTCTTTTCATGATATTTTGTTTATTTATTTTGACACGAATTTACATTATTTGATATGTATTTTGTATATATGTTTTTATACGTATTTACATAATTCCATATGTATTATGTATATATATTTCTAATGAAATCTTCTTTATTTTATGTGTATTCGTATATATATTTTGAAACAAATTTACATTGTTTTATATGTATTTTTGAATATCTCTTTCAATACAAATTTACCTTGCTGTATATGTATTTTGTATATTTATTTCAATACATATTTAAATATTTTATGTGTATTTTGGTATATATATTTTTATAAAAAATGCGATAATTTTTGGGAATTTTGCATCTTTATTTTCATACAAATTTACATTATTTTATTGATATTCTGTGTATTTATTTTGATACGATTTTACATTATTCTATTTTTTTTTTGTATATATTTTTTATCCCCATTTACATTATTTAATGTGTATCTTGCATATATATTTTATACAAATTTACGTTATTTTAAGTGTATTTGTTTATATATTTTCATTCAAATTTACATTATTTGATGTGTATTTTGTATATGTATTTCAATACAAATTTACCTAATTTTATGTGTATTTTGTATATTTCTTTTCAAACAAATTTAAATTATTTTTGTGTATTTTTGTATATAGTTTTATACAAATTAAAGTTATTTTATGTACGCATTTACATTATTTAGTGTGTGTTTTGTATATATATTTTTATGCAAATTTACTTCATTTTATGTGCATTTTTGTACATATATTTTTATAGAAATTTGCGTTATTTGTATATGTTTTCTCATACAAATTTACATTATTTTATTGCTATTTTGTTTATTTATTTTGATACGAATTACATTATATGAGTATTTTGTACATATTTTTTATACGTATTTACATTACTTAATGTGTATTTTGTTTATATATTTTTAAACAAATCTACGTTATTATATGTATTTGTATAAATATTTTGATACAGATTTATATTATTTTATGTATTTTCTATATACATTTCAATTAAAATTTAGCTTATTTTAGCTGTATTTTGTATATATATTTTCATACAAATTTAATAACTTCTGTGTATTTTTGTATATAGTTTTATACAAATTTACGATATTTTATGTGTATTTTGTATATTTATATTTATACAAATACACTTTCTTTTACTGGTATTTTGTTTATTTATTTTGATACGATTTTTATGTGTATTTTGTATTCATTTTTTTATACGTATTTACTTCATTTTATGTGTATTTTTTTATATATTTTTATAGAAATCAACGTTATTTTATGTGTATTCGTATATATATTTTGAGACAAATTTACGTTGTTTTATATGTATTTTGCATATCTATTTCAATACAAATTTACCTTACAGTATGTGCAATTTTTATATTTATTTTAATACAAATTTTAATATTTTATGTGTATTTTGGTATATATATTTTTATAAAAAATGCGTTATTTTATGGCTATTTTGCATCTTTATTTTATAAAATAATGTAAATTTGTATGAAAATAAAGATGCAAAATTCCCATCAAATAGCGCATTTCTTATAAAAATATATATACGAAAATAAATATAAAATATTTAAATTTGTATTGAAATAAATATACAAAATGCACATACAATAAGGTAAACTTGTATTGAAAGAGATATGCAAAAATACATATAAAACAATGTAAATTTGTTTCAAAATATATATACGAATACACATAAAATAAAGTAGATTTCTATAGGAATATATATACAAAATACATATGAAATTATGTAAATACGTATAAAAATATATATACAAAATACATAAATTCGTGTCAAAATAAATAAACAAAATATCATGAAAAGAATGTGTATTTGTATGAAAATAGATAATAGATAATAAATTTGTATAAAATATATATGCAAGATACACATTAAATAATGTAAATATGTATAAAAAAGTATATACAAAAAAAATAGAATAATGTAAAATCGTATCAAAATAAATACACCGAATATTAGTAAAATAATGTAAATTTGTATGAAAATAAAGATGCAAAATTCCCATAAAATAGCGCATTTCTTATAAAAATATATATACCAAAATACACATAAAATATTTAAATTTGTATTGAAATAAATATACAAAATGCACATACAATTAGGTAATTTTGTATTGAAAGAGATATGCAAAAATACATATAAAACAATGTAAATTTGTTTCAAAATATATATACGAATACAAATAAAAAAACGTAGATTTCTATAAAAATATAGATACAAAATACACATAAAATTAGGTAAATACGTATAAAAAAATGTATACAAAATACACATAAAATAATGTAAATTCGAATTAAAATAAATAAACAAAATACCAATAAAAGAATGTGCATTTGGATAAATATAAATATAGAAAATACACATACAAAATAAACATAAAATAAGGTAGATTTGTAATAAAATATATATACAAAATACACATAAAATAATGTATGTTAATGTGTATTCGCATATATATTTTGAAACAAATTTACATTATTTTATCTGTATTTTGCATATCTATTTCAATACAAATTTACCTTATTGTATGTGCATTTTGTATAATTATTTTGATACAAATTCAAATATTTTATGTGTATTTTGGTATCAATAAATTTATAAAAAATGCGTTATTTTATAGGTATTTTGCATCTTAATTTTTATACAAATTTACATTATTTTATTAATATTCTGTGTATATATTTTGCTACGATTTTACATTATTCTATTTGTGTTTTGTATATATTTTTTTATACATATTTACATTATTTAATGTGTATTTTGTATATATATTTCATACAAATTTACGTTATTATATGTATATTTGTTTATATATTTTCTTTCAAATTTACATTATTTTATGTGTATTTTGTACATGTATTTAAATACAAATTTAACTAATTATATGTGTATTTTGTATATCTATTTTCATACAAATTGAAATTTATTTTTTTGTTTTTTTGTATATATTTTTATGCAAATTTTCGTAATTTTATGTATATTTTGTATATTTATTTTCTTACAAATATACGTTCTTTTATCGGAATTTTGTTTATTTATTTTGATACGAATTTTCATTTTTTTAGGAGTATTTGATATATATATTTTTATACTTATTTATATAATTTTATATGTATTTTGAATATATATTTTCATAGAAATTTACTCTATATGTATATAAAAAAACACAAAAATAATTTAAATTTGTATGAAAATAAATATACAAAATACACATAAAATTAGGTAAATTTGTATTTAAATACATATACAAAATATACTTAAAATAATGTAAATTTGAATGAAATGATATAAACAAATACACTTAAAATAACGTTAATTTGTATAAAATATATATAAAAATACACATTAAATAATGAAAATATGTATAAAAAAATATATACAAAACACAAATAGTATAATATAAAATCGTATCAAAATATATACACAGAATATTAATAAAATAATGTACATTTGTATGAAAACTAAGATGCAAAATACCTATAAAATAACGCATTTTTTATAAAATTATATATACCAAAATACACATAAAATATTTGAATTTGTATTAAAATAAATATACAAAATGCACATACAATAAGTTAATTTGTATTGAAATTGATATGCAAAATACATATAAAACAATGTAAATCTATTTCAAAATATATATACGAATACACATAAAATAACGTAGATTTCTATAAATATATATATACAAAATACAAATAAAATTAAGTAAATACGAATCAAAAATGTATACAAAATACACATAAAATAATGTAAATTCGTATAAATATAAATAAACAAAATACCAATAAGAGAATGTGTATTTGTATAAATATAAATATACAAAATGCACATAAAATAACGTAAATTTGTATAAAACTATACAAAATACACAAAAATTAAATTTGAAAATGAAAATAAAATACAAAATAAGCTAAATTTGAATTGAAATATATAGAAAATACATAAAATAAAGTAAATTCGTTTAATATATTTTTAACAAATACACATATTATAACGTAAATTTGTAAGAAAATATATAAACAAAATACACATTAAGTAATGTAAATACGTATAATAAAAATATTTACAAAATACACAAATAATCAAGTCATTCGTATCAAAATAAATAAACAAAAAACTAATTAAATAATGTAAATTTGTATGGAAAACATATACAAAATACACATAAAATAACGTTTTAAGTTTCTATAAAAATATATGTACAAAAATGCACATAAAATTAGTTTGCATAAAAAAATATATACAAAACACACTTTAGATAATGTATATGAGTATAAAGATATGTATACAAAATACCTATGAAATAATCTAAATTCGTATCGAGTTAAATTAAGAAAATAACAATAAAATAATGTAATTTTGGATGAAAATATATATAGAAAACACACATAAAATAACCTAAATACAAATACAAATATACACATTAAATAATATAAAATTGAATGAAATAAATATACAAAATAAACATAAAATGAGGTAGATTTGTAATAAAACATATGTAAGAATACACATGAAATAATATAAATTTGTATGAAAATATATATACATATACACATAAAATAACAAATTTGTATAAAATTTGTTTCAAAATATATACGAATACACACAATAAAATAACGTAAATTTTTATGAAAATGTATATATAAAATACACATAAAATAATTTAAATACGTAGAAAAATATATATACAAAATACACATAAAATAATGTAAATTCGTAAAAAATAAATACACAAAATTCCAATAAAAGAATGTATATTTGTAGGAAAATATATATACAAAAAACAAGTAAAATAACTAAAATTCGTATAAAAATATGTACAAAAATACACAAAAATAATTTAAATTTGTTTGAAAATAGATATGCAAAATACACATAAAGTTAGGCAAATTTGTATTGAAATACATATACAAAACTCATATAAAATAATGTAAATTTGTATGAAAATATATAAACAAATACATATAAAATAACGTAAATTTGGATAAAATATATATACAAAATATACATTAAATATTTTAAATATGTATAAAAATATATTATATTATATATGTTTTTATTGATATTTGCGTTAATTATGTGTATTTTGTATATGTTTTCTCATAGAAATTTACATTATTTTATTGGTATTTTGTCTATTTATTTTTATACGAATTACATGATTATTTCTGTATTTTGTACATTTTTTTATACGTATTTACATTATTTAATGTGTATTTTGTTTATATATTTTTATACAAATTTACGTTATTATATGTGTATTTGTATAAGTGTATAAGTATTTTGATACAAATTTACATTATTTTATGTATTTTGTATATATATTTCAATTCAAATTTAGCTTATTTTATGTGTATTTTGTATATCTATTTATTTTAACACAAAATCAAATATTTTATGTTTTTCGTATCTATATTTTTATAAAAAATGCGTTATTTTATGGGTATTTTGCATCTTAATTTTCATACAAATTTACATTATTTTATTAATATTTTCTGTATTTATTTTGATACGATTTTACATTATTTTATTTGTGTTTTGTATATATTTTTTTATACATATTTACATGATTTAATGTGTTTATTGTATATATATTTGATACATATTTACGTTATTTTAAGTTATTTTATGTGTATTTGTTTATATATTTTGACACAAATTTACAATATTTTATGGGTATTTTGTATATATATTTCAAAAGAAATTTACCTAGTTTTATGTGTATTTTGAATATCTATTTTCATACAAACTCAAATTATTTATATGTATTTTTGTATATATTTCAATACAAATTTACAAATACAAATACAAATTTATTATTTTATTGGTATTTTGTTTATTTATTTTGATACGAATTTACATTATTTAATGTGTATTTTGTTTATATATTTTTATATAAAATTTACGTAATTATATGTGTATTTGTAAAAATATTTTGATACAAATTTACTTTATTTTATGTATTTTGTACATATATTTCAATTCAAATTGAGCTTACTTTGTGTGTATTTTGTATATCTATTTTCATACAAATTTAATTACTTCTGTGTATCTTTGTATATTGTTTTATATAAATTTACCTTATTTTATGTGCATTTTGTATATTTATATTTATACAAATATGCAAAATACATATAAAACAATGTAAATTTCTTTCAAAATATATATACGAATACACATAAAATAACGTAGATTTCTATAAAAATATATATACAAAATACACATAAAATGAAGTAAATACGTATAAGAAAATGTATACAAAATACACATAAAATAATGTAAATTCGTATCAAAATAAATAAACAAAATGCCAATAAAAGAAGGTGTACTTGTATAAATATAAATATACAAAATACACATAAAATAACGTAAAATTGTATAAAACTATATACAAAAATAAACAAAATAATTAAATTTGTATGAAAATAGATATACAAAAGACACATAAAATAAGCTAAATTAGAATTGAAATAAATATAGAAAATACATAAAATAATGCAAATTTGTATCAAAATATATATTCAAATACACATATAATAACGTAAATTTGTATAAAAATATATAAACAAAATACACATTAAATAATGTAAATACGTATAAAATATATACACCGAATATTAATAAAATAATGTAAATTTGTATGAAAATAAAGATGCAAAATTCCCATCAAATAGCGCATTTCTTATAAAAATATATATACCAAAAAACACATAAAATATTTAAATTTGTATTGAAATAAATATACAAAATGCACATACAATAAGGTAAACTTGTATTGAAAGAGATATGCAAAAATACATATAAAACAATGTAAATTTGTTTCAAAATATATATACGAATACACATAAAATAACGTAGATTTCTATAAAAATATATATACAAAATACACATAAAATTAAGTAAATACGTATAAAAATAGATATACAAAATACACATAGAATAATGTAAAATTGTTTCAAAATTTTTTTTAACAGAATATAAATAAAATAATGTAAATTTGTATGAAAATAGTAATGCAAAATACCCATAAAATAAAGCATATTTTTATAAAAATACATATACAAAAATACACATAGCATAATTAAATTTGTATTAAAATTAATATACAAAATGCATATACAATAAGGTAAATTTGTATTGAAAAAATATGCAAAATACACATAAAACAGTGTAAATTTATTTCAAAATCTATATACGAATACTCATAAATCAATGTAGATTTCTATAGAAATATATATACAAAATACACATCAAATAATGTAAACACGTATAAAAAAAAATATATATATATATATATATATATATATATATATATATATATATATATATATATATATATATATATATATATATATATATATATATATATATATATATATATAAAATACACATTAAATAATGTAAATTCGCGTCAAAATAAATAAACAAAATATCAATACAAGAATGTGTATTTGTATGAAAATAGATATACCATATACACATAAAATCACCAAAATTTGTATAAAACTATATTCAAAAATACACAAATTTTTTTTTAATTTGTATGAAAATAAATATACAAAATACACATAAAATTAGGTAAATTTGTATTGAAATACATTTACAAAATACACATAAAATAATGTAAATTTGAATGAAGATATATAAAGAAATACACTTAAAATAACGTAGATTTGTATAAAATATATAGAAAAAATACACATTAAATAATGTAAATATGTATAAAAAAATATATACAAAACACAAATAGAATAATATAAAATCGTATCAAAATAAATACACAGAATATTAATAAAATAATGTAAATTTGTATGAAAATTAAGATGCAAAATACCCATAAAATAACGCATTTTTTATAAAAATATATATACCAAGACACACGTAAAATATTTGAATTTGTATTAATTTACGTTATTTTAAGTGTATTTGTTTATATATTTTCATTCAATAGATATGCAAAATACATATAAAACAATGTAAATTTGTTTCAAAATATATATACGAATACACATAAAATAACGTAGATTTCTATAAATATATATATACAAAATACAAATAAAATTAAGTAAATACGAATCAAAAATGTATACAAAATACACATAAAATAATGTAAATTCGTATAAATATAAATAAACAAAATACCAATAAGAGAGTGTGTATTTGTATAAATACAAATTTAATTATTCTATGTGTATTTTTGTATATGTATTTTCATAAAAAAATGCTTTATTTTATGAGTATTTTGCATCTTTATTTTCATACAAATTTACATTATTTTATTGATATTCTGTGTATTTATTTTGATACGATTTTACATTATTCTATGTATATTTTGTATAAATATTTCATACAAATGAACGTTATTTTATGTGAATTGGTTTTCATTTCATACAAATTTACATTATTTTATGTGTATTTTGTACATGTATTTAAATGCAAATTTAACTAATTATATGTGTATTATGTATATCTATTTTCATACAAATCGAAATTAATTTTGTGTATTTTAGTATATATTTTTATTCAAATTTTCGTAATTTTATGTGTATTTTGTATATTTATTTTCCTACAAATATACGTTCTTTTATCGGAATTTTGTTTATTTATTTTCATACGAATTTTCATTATTTTAGGTGTATTTGATATATATATATATATTTTTTTATACTTATTTACATAATTTTATATGTATTTTGAATATATATTTTCATAGAAATTTACTCTATTTTATGTGTATTCGTATATATATTTTGATACAAATTTACATTATTTATGTGTATTTCGCATATCTATTTCAATACAAATTTTCTTTATTTGTATGTGCCTTTTGTATATTTATTTTGATACAAATTTAATTATTTTATGTGTATTTTTGTATATATATTTTTAAAAACAAATATGCGTTATTATATGGGTATTTTGCATCTTTATTTTCATACAAATTTACATTATTTTATTGATAGTCGGTTTATTTATTTTGATACGATTTTACGTTATTCTGTGTTTTTTGTATATATATTTTTAGACATATTTACATTATTTAATGTATATTTTGTACATTTATTTTATGGAAATTTACGTTATCTTATGTGTATTTGTTTATATTTTCATTCAAATTTACATTATTTTATGTGTATTTTGTATATGTATTTCAATAAAAATTTGCCTAATTTCATGTGTATTTTGCATATCTATTTTCAAACAAATTTAAATTATTTTTGTGTATTTTTGTATATATTTTTATACAAATTTTTGTTATTTTATTTGTATTTTGTATATATATTTTCCTACAAATATACATTCTTTTAGAGGAAATTTTGTTTATTTATTTTGATACGAATTTACATTATTTTATGTGTATTTTGTATATATATTTTTCTATGTACTTACATTATTTTATGTGTATTTTGTATATATATTTTCATAAAAAATTACGTAATTTTATTGTGTGTATTCGTATATATTTTGATAAAAAATTTCATTATTTTATGTGTTTTCTGCATATCTATTCAATAAAAATCTACCTTATTGTATGTGAATTTTGTATATTTATTTTAATACAAATTCAATTATTTTATGTGTATTTTTGTATTTTTTTTTTTTAAATATGAGTTATTTTATGGGTATTTTGCATCTTTAATTTTATAAATTTTTACATTACGTACATATCTTTTATACGTATTTACATTATTTAATGTGTATTTTGTTTATATATTTTTATACAAATTTACGTTATTATATGTGTATTTGAATATATTTTGATAAAAATTTACATTATTTTATGTATTTTCTATATTTATTTCAATTCAAATTTAGCTTATTTTATGTGTCTTTTGTATATCTATTTTCATACAAATTTTTATTTTTTTTTATTTTTGTATATAGTTTTATACAATTTTACGTTATTTTATGTGTATTTTGTATATTTATATTTATACAAGTAAACATTCTTTTATTGGCATTTAGTTTATTTATTTTGATACGAATTTACATTATTTTATGTGTATTTTGTATACATTTTCTTATATGTATTTACTTAATTTTATGTGTATTTTGTATATATATTTTTATAGAAATCTACGTTATTTTATGTGTATTCGTATATATATTTTGAAAGAAATTTACATTGTTTTATATGTATTTTGCATATCTATTTCAATACAAATTTACCTTATTGTATGTTCATTTTGTATATCTATTGTAATACAAATTTAAATATTTTATGTGTATTTTGGTATATATATTTTCATAAAAAATGCGTTGTTTTATTGGTATTTTGCATCTTTATTTTCATACAAATTTACATTATTTTATTAATATTCTGTGTATTTATTTTGATACTATTTTACATTATTCTATTTGTGTTTTGTATATATTTTTTATACATATTTACACTATTTATTGTAAATTTTGTATATATATTTCATATAAATTTACGTAATTTAAGTATATTTGTTTATATATTTTCATTCAAATTTACATTATTTTATGTGTATTTGGTATATGTATTTCAATACAAATTTACCTAATTTTATGTGTATTTTGTATATATATTTTATTGAAATATACAAATTTAAATAATTTTTGTGTATTTTGAATATAGTTTTATACAAACTTACTAAATATAATGATTATTTAGTATATCTATTTTCATACAAATACATTCATTTATTGATATTTTGTTTATTTATTTTGATGCAATTTACATTATTTAATGTGTATTATGTATATATATATTTTTATACGTATTTACTTCATTTCATGTGTATTTTGTATATATATTTATATTTTGAAACAAATATGCATTGTTTTATGTATTTTGTATATCTATTTCAATACAAATTTACCTTATTGTACGTGCATTTTGTATATTATTTTTAATACAAATTTAAATATTTTATGTGTATTTTGGTATATGTATTTTTTTAAATTTAACTTAATTTTATGGGTATTTTGCATCTTTATTAACATACGAATTTACATTATTTTATTGATATTCTGTGTATTTATTTTGATACGATTTTACATTATTCTATTTGTATTTTGTATATATATTTTATACAAATGTACGTTATTTTATGTGTATTTGTTTTCATTTCACACAAATTTACATTATTTGATGTGTTTTTTGAACATGAATTTAAATACAAATTTAACTAATTTTATATGTATTTTGTATACCTATTTTCATACAAATTGAAATTATTTTTGTGTATTTTTTTATACATTTTTTATTCAAATTTTCGTTATTTTATTTTATGTGTATTTTGTATATTTATTTTCCTACAAATATACATTCTTTTATCAGAATTTTGTTTATTTATTTTGATACGAATTTACATTATTTTAGTTGTATTTGGTATATATATTTTTATACTTATTTACATAATTTTATATGTATTTTGAATATATATTTTCATAGAAATTTATTCTATATGTATATACAAAAAAACACAAAAATAATTTAAATATGTATGAAAATAAATATACAAAATACACATAAAATTAGGAAAATTTGTATTTAAATACATATACAAAATACACTTAATATAATGTAAATTTGAATGAAATTATATAAACAAATACACTTAAAATAACGTTAATTTGTATAAAATATATATAAAAATACACATTAAATAATGAAAATATGTATAAAAAAATATATACAAAACACAAATAGTATAATGTAAAATCGTATCAAAATATATACACAGAATATTAATAAAATAATGTACATTTGTATGAAAACTAAGATGCAAAATACCTATAAAATAACGCATTTTTTATAAAATTATATATACCAAAATACACATAAAATATTTGAGTTTGTATTAAAATAAATATACAAAATGCACATACAATAAGGTAAATTTGTATTGAAATAGATATGCAAAATACATATAAAACAATGTAAATTTGTTTCAAAATATATATACGAATACACATAAAATAACGTAGATTTCTATAAATATATATATACAAAATACAATAAAATTAAGTACGAATCAAAATGTATACAAAATACACATAAAATAATGTAAATTGTATAAATATAAATAAACAAAATACCAATAAGAGAATGTGTATTTGTATAAATATAAATACAAAATGCACATAAAATTACGTAAATTTATAAAACTATATAAAATACACAGAAGTAATTAAATTTGTATTAAAATATATATATTTATAAAAATACACATTCTTTTTTTGGTATTTTGTTTATTTATTTTGATACTAATTTACATTATTTTATATGTATTTTGTATACATTTTTTATACGTATTTACTTAATTTTATGTGTATTTTGTATATATATTTTTATAGAAATCTACCTTATTTCATGTGTATTCGTATATATATTTGAAACAAATTTACATTGTTTTAAATATATTTTGCATATCTATTTTGTGTATTCTGTATTTATTTTGTTATACATAGAATAATGCAAAATCGTATCAAAATAAGTACACAGAATATCAATAAAATATTTAAATTTGTATGAAAATAAAGATGCAAAATACCCATAAAATAAAGCATATTTTTAAAAATACATATACAAAATACACACATAGAATAATTAAATTTGTATTTAAATTAATATACAAAATGCACATACAATAAGGTAAATTTATTGAAAAAAACGCAAAATACACATAAAGTGTAAATTTGTTTCAAATATATATACGAATACACATAAAATAACGTTGATTTCTATAGAATATATATACAAAATACACATGAAATGATGTAAATACGTATGAAAATATATATACAAAATACACATTAAATACTGTAAATTCGCGTCAAAATAAATAAACAAAATATCAATAAAAGAATGTGTATTTGTATGAAAATAGATATACAAAATACACATAAAATAATGTAAATTTTAATGAAAAGACATAAACAAATACACTTAAAATAACGTAAATTTGTATAAAAAAATATATACAAAACACATAGAATAATGTAAAATCATATCAAAATAAATACACAGAATATTAATAAAATAATGTAAATTTGTATGAAAATAAAGAGGCAAAATACCCATAAAATAAAGTTTTTTTTTATTTATAAAAATATATATACCAAAATACACATAAAAAAATTAAATTTGAATTAAAATAAATATATAAAAAACACATACAATAAGGTATATTTGTATTGAAATAGATATGCAAAATACATATAAAACAATGTAAATTTGTTTCAAAATATATATACGAATACACATAAAATAATAAATATATATACAAAATACACATATAATGAAGTAAATACGTATAAAAAAATGTATACAAAATACACATAAAATAATGTAAATTCGTATCAAAATAAATATACAAAATACCAATAAAAGAATGTGTATTTGTATAAATATAAATATACAAAATACACATAAAATAACGTAAATTTATAAACTATATACAAAATACACAGTAGTATTTAATTTATATGAAAAATATATACAAAATAAAATAAATTCAAATTCAATAAACAAAATTCAGATAAAAACGTATAATTTGTGAAAATAAATATAAAATACATAAAATAACGAAAATTTGTATGAAAATATATAAAAATAAATAAAACAATTAATTTGTATGAAAATAAATATACAAAATACACATGTATTTTGTATATATATTTTCATATAAAATTACATTATTTATGTATTTTGTACATATTTTATATAAATTTACCTTATTTATATGTATTTTGTATATTTATATTTATCCAAATACACATTCTTTTATTGGTATTTTGTTTCATTATTTTAAATCGAAATTACATGATTTTATGTGTATTTTGTATACATTTTTTTTATACGTATTTATTTAATTTTATGTGTATTTTGTATATATATTTTAATAGAAATCTACGTTTTTTTATTTGTATTCGTATATATATTTTGAAACAAATTTACATTGTTTTATATGTATTTTTGCATATCTCTTTCAATACAAATTTACCTTATTGTATGTGTATTTTGTATATTTATTTCAATACAAATTTAAATATTTTACGTGTATTTTGGTATATATATTTTTATAAGAAATGCGCTATTTTATGGGAATTTTGCATCTTTATTTTAATACAAATTTACATTATTTTATTAATATTCGGTGTATTTATTTTGATACTATTTTAAATTATTATATTTTTTTTTTTTATACTTTTTATACATATTTACATTATTTAATGTGTATCTTGTATATATTTTATACAAATTTATTATCTATTATCTATTTTCATACAAATACACATTCTTTATTGATATTTTGTTTATTTATTTTGACACGAATTTACATTATTTGATATGTATTTTCTATATATATTTTTATACGTATTTACATAATTTCATATGTATTTTGTATATATATTTCTATAGAAATCTACTTTATTTTATGTGTATTCGTATATATATTTTGAAACAAATTTACATTGTTTTATATGTATTTTTGAATATGTCTTTTAATACAAATTTACCTTATTGTATATGCATTTTGTATATTTATTTCAATACAAATTTAAATATTTTATGTGTATTTTGGTAAATATATTTTTATAAAAAATGCGATAATTTTTGGGAATTTTGCATCTTTATTTTCATACAAATTTTATTATTTTATTGATATTCTGTGTATTTATTTTGATACGATTTTACATTATTCTATTTGTTGTTTGCATATATTTTTTTATACACATTTTCATTATTTAATGTGTATCTTCCATCTATATTTTATTCAAATTTACGTTATTTTAAGTGTATTTGTTTATATATTTTCATTCAAATTTACATTATTTGATGTGTATTTTGTATATGTATTTCAATACAAATTTACCTAATTTCATGTGTATTTTGTATATTTCTTTTCAAACAAATTTAAATTATTTTTGTGTATTTTTGTATATAGTTTTATACAAATTTAGGTTATTTTATGTACGCATTTACATTATTTAGTGTGTGTTTTGTATATATATTTTTATGCAAATTTACTTTATTTTATGTGCATTTTTGTATATATATTTTTATAGAAATTTGCGTTATTTGTATATGTTTTCTCATACAAATTTACATTATTTTATTGCTATTTTGTTTATTTATTTTGATACGAATTACATGATTATATGTGTATTTTGTACATATTTTTTATAAGTATTTACATTACTTAATGTGTACTTTGTTTATATATTTTTAAACAAATCTACGTTATTATATGTATTTGTATAAATATTTTGATACAGATTGACATTATTTTATGTATTTTGTATGTACATTTCAATTCAAATTTAGCTTATTTTAGCTGTATTTTGTATATATATTTTCATACAAATTTAATTACTTCTGTGTATTTTTGTATATAGTTTTATACAAATTTACGATATTTTTTGTGTATTTTGTATATATATATATATATATTTATACAAATACACATTCTTTTACTGGTATTTTGTTTATTTATTTTGATACGATTTTTATGTGTATTTTGTATTCATTTTTTTATACGTATTTACTTCATTTTATGTGTATTTTGTATATATTTTATAGAAATCTACGTTATTTTATGTGTATTCGTATATATATTTTTAAACAAATTTACATTGTTTTATATGTATTTTTGAATATCTCTTTCAATACAAATTTACCTTACCATATATACCAAAATACACATAAAAAAAATTAACTTTGTATTAAAATAAATATATAAAAAACACATACAATAAGGTAAATTTGTATTGAAATAGATATGCAAAATACATATAAAACAATGTAAATTTGTTTCAAAATATATATACGAATACACATAAAATAACGTAGATTTCTATAAAAATATATATACAAAATACACATAAAATGAAGTAAATACGTATAAAAAAATGTATACAAAATACACATAAAATAATGTAAACTCGCATCAAAATAAATATACAAAATACCAATAAATGAATGTGTATTTGTATAAATATAAATATACAAAATACACATAAAATAACGTAAATTTATATAAAACTATATTAAAAAATACACAGAAGTATTTTAATTTGTATGAAAATAGATATACAAAATAAGGTAAATTCGTATCAAATTCAATAAACAAAATTCAGATAAAAGAACGTATATTTCTAGAAAAAATAAATATACAAAATACACATTAAATGACGAAAATTTGTATGAAAATATATAAAAAAAATAAACAAAAATAAATTCAATTTGTATGAAAATAAATAAAATTTGGTTAATTTGTATTGAAATACATATACAAAATACACAAAAAATAATGTAAATTTGAAAGAAAATATATAAACAAATACACATATAATAACGTAAATTTGTATGAAATATATGTACAAAATACACATTAAATAAAGTAAATATGTATAAAAAAATATATACAAAACACAAATAGAATAATGTAAAATCGTATCAAAATATATACACAGAATATTAATAAAATAATGCAAATTTGTATGAAAATTAAGATGCAAAATACCTATAAAATAACGCATTTTTTATAAAATTATTGATACCAAAATACACATAAAATATTTCAATTTGTATTAAAATAAATATACAAAATGCACATACAATAAGGTAGATTTGTATAGAAATAGATATGCAAAATACATATAAAATAATGTAAATTTGTTTCAAAATATATATACGAATACACATAAAATAACGTAGATTTCTATAAAAAATACATATACAAAATACACATAAAATTAAGTAAATACGTATAAAAAAATGTATACAAAATACACATAAAATAATGTAAATTCGTATAAATGTAAATAAACAATATACCAATAAAAGAATGTGTATTTGTATAAATATAAATATACAAAATGCACATAAAATAACGTAAATTTATATAAAACTATATACATAAAATAACGCAAATTTCTATAAAAAAAATATGCACAAAAATGAACATAAAATAAATTTGCATAAAAATATATATACAAAACACACATTAGATAATGTAAATGAGTATAAAAATATGTATAGAAAATACCTATGAAATAATCTAAATTCGTATCGAATTAAATTAAGAAAATACCAATAAAATAATGTAATTTTGGATGAAAATATATATACAAAAAACACATAAAATAACCTAAATACAAATACAAATATACACATAAAATATTGTATTTTGTATATACATTTCTATTCAAATTTAGCTTATTTTATCTGTATTTTGTATATCTATTTTCATACGAATTTAATTACTTCTGTGTATTTTTGTATATAGTTTTATACAAATTTACGTTATTTTATGTGTATTTTGTATATTTATATTTTTACAAATACACATTCTTTTATTGGTATTTTGTTTATTTATTTTGATACGAATTTACATTATTTTATGAGTATTTTGTATACATTTTCTTATACCTATTTACTTCATTTTATGTGTATTTTGTATATATATTTTTATACAAATCTACGTTATTTTATGTGTATTCGTATATATATTTTGAAACAAATTTACATTGTTTTATATGTATTTTGCATATCTATTTCAATACAGATTTACCTTATTGTATGTGTATTTTGTATATTTATTTTAATACAAATTCATTTTTTCATGTGTATTTTGGTATATATATTTTTAAAAAAAATGCGTTATTTAATGGGTATTTTGCATCTTTATTTTCATACAAATTTACATTGTTTTATTAATATTCTGTGTATTTATTTTGATACGATTTTACATTATTCTATTTGTTTTTGTATATATTTTTTTATACATATATTTACATTATTTAATGTGTATTTTGTATATTTTAAAACAATTTTACGTTATTTTATGCGCATCTGTTAAAATATTTTGATACAAATTTACATTATTTTATGTATTTTGTATATATATTTCAATACAAATTTAGTTTATTTTATGTATATTTTGTATATCTATTTTCATTCGTATCAAAATAAATAAACAAAATAGCAATAAAATAATGTAAATTTGTATGAGAAAACATATACAAATACATATAAAATAACGCTAATTTCTATAAAAATATATGTCCAAAAATTAACGTAAAATAAAGTAACTTTGGATAAAAATATATATACAAAACACACATCAAATAATGTAAATGCGTACGTAAAATAACCTAAATTTGTATAAAACTATATACAAAAATACACAAAAATAATTTAAATTTGTCTGAAAAGAAATATACAAAATACACATAAAATTAGGTTAATTTGTATTGAAATACATATACAAAATACACATAAAATAATGTAAATTTGCAAGAAAATATATAAACAAATACACATATAATAACGTAAATTTGTATGAAATATATATACAAAATACACATTAAATAGTGTAAATATGTATAAAAAAATATATACTAAACACAAATAGAATAATGTAAAATCGTATCAAAATATATACACAGAATATTAATAAAATAATGTAAATTTGTATGAAAATTAAGATGCAAAATACCTATAAAATAACGCATTTTTTAAAAAATTATTGATACCAAAATACACATAAAATATTTGAACTTGTATTAAAATGTATTTTGTATATATTTTTCATACAAATTTACATTATTTTATGTGTATTTGTTTATATATTTTGACACAAATTTACAATATTTTATGGGTATTTTGTATATATATTTCAAAAGAAATTTACCTAGTTTTATGTGTATTTTGGATATCTATTTTCAAACAAACTCAAATTATTTTTATGTATTTTTGTATATATTTCAATAAAATTTTTAGTTAGGTTATGTGTATTTTGTAAATCTATTTTCATTCAAATATATATTATTTTATTGGTATTTTCTTGATTTATATTGATACGAATTTACATTATTTTATATGTACTTTGTATATATATTTTTATACGCATTTACATTATTTAATATTTATTTTGAATCTATAATTTTATACAAATTCATGGTATTTTATGTGTATTTGTATATATATTTTCATATAAATTAACATTATTTTATGTGTATTTTGTACATATATTTCATTACAAATTTACCTTATTTTATGTTTATTTTGTATGTATATTTTGTACATTTATATTTATACAAATACACATTCTTTTATTGGTATTTTGTTTATTTATTTTGTATCGAATTTACATTATTTTATGTGTATTTTGTTTACATTTTTTTATACGAATATACTTAATTTTACGTGTATTTTGTATATATATTTTTATAGAAATCTACGTTATTTTATGTGTATTCGTACATATATTTTGAAACAAATTTACATTGTTTTATATGTACAATAAGGTAAATTTGTATTGAAATAGATATGCAAAATTCATATAAAGCAATGTAAATTTGTTTCAAAATATGTATACGAATACACATAAAATAACGTAGATTTCTATAAAAATATATATACAAAATACACATAAAATGAAGTAAATACGTATAAAAAAATGTATACAAAATACACATAAAATAATGTAAATTCGTATCAAAATAAATAAACACAATACCAATAAAACAATGTGTATTTGAATAAATATAAATATACAAAATACACATAAAATAACGTAAATTTATATAAAACTATATACAAAAATACACAGAAGTAATTAAATTTGTATGAAAATATATCCAAAATACACACAAAATAAGCTAAATTTGAATTGAAATATATATACAAAATACATGAAATAAAGTAAATTTGTATCAAAATATTTATACAAATACACATATAATAACGTAAATTTGTATGAAAATATATAAACAAAATACACATTAAATAATGTAAATACGTATCAAAAAATATGTACTAAATACACATTTAATCATGTAATTCGTATCAAAATAAATAAACAAAATACCAATAAAATAATATAAATTTGTATGAGTAAACGTTTATGTTGCATATTTTTTCAATACAAATTTACCTTTTTATATACGCATTTTGTATATTAATTTTAATACAAATTTAATTATTCGATGTGTATTTTTGTATATGTATTTTTATAAACATATGATTTATTTTTTGGGCATTTTGCATCTTTATTTTCATACAAATTTACATTATTTTATTGATATTCTGCTCATTCATTTTGATACGAATTGACATTATTCTATGTGTATTTTGTATATATTTTTCATACAAATTTACGTTATTTTATGTGTATTTGTTTATATATTTTGACACAAATTTACAATATTTTATGGGTATTTTGTATATACATTTCAAAAGAAATTTACCTAGTTTTATGTGTATTTTGTATATCTATTTTCATACAAACTCAAATTATTTCTATGTATTTTTGTATATATTTTAATACAAATTTTAATTATATTATGTGTATTTTGTAAATTTATTTTCATTCAAATATATATTATTTTATTGGTGTTTTGTTGATTTATATTGATACGAATTTACATTATTTTATATGTACTTTGTATATATTTTTTTATACGCTTTTACATTATTTAATATTTATTTTGAATATATATTTTTATACAAATTCATGGTATTTTATGTGTATTTGTATATATATTTTCATATAAATTTACATTCTTTTATGTGTATTTTGTACATATATTTTATTACAAATCTACCTTATTTTATGTTTATTTTGTATGTGTATTTTGTATATTTATATTTATCCAAATACACATTCTTTTATTGGTATTTTGTTTATTCATTTTAATTCGAATTTACATTATTTTATGTGTATTTTGTATACATTTTTTATACGTATTTACTTAATTTTTATGTGTATTTTGTATATATATTTTTATAGAAATCTACGTTTTTTTATTTGTATTCGTATATATATTTTGAAACAAATTTACATTGTTTTATATGTATTTTTGCATATCTCTTTCAATACAAATTTACCTTATTGTATGTGCATTTTGTATATTTATTTCAATGCAAATTTAAATATTTTATGTGTATTTTGGTATATATATTTTTATAAGATTACGAAAATTTGAATAAAAATATATACAAAAAAACAAAAAAATAAATTTCAATTTGTATGAAAATAGATATACAAAATACACATATAATTAGTTAAATTTGTATTTAAATACATGTACAAAATACACATAAAATAATGTAAATTTGTATGAAATGAAAACAAATTCGCATAAAATTCGCGTCAAAATAAATAAACAAAATATCAATAAAAGAATGTGTATTTGTATGAAAAAAGATATACAAAATACACATAAAATAACCTAAATTTGTATCAAACTATATACAAAAATACACAAAAATATTTTAAATTTGTATGAAAATAAATATACAAAATACACATAAAATTAGGTAAATTTGTATTGAAATACATACACAAAATACACATAAAATAATGTAAATTTGAATGAAAATACATAAACAAATACACTTGAAATAACGTAAATTTGTATATAAAAATATGTACAAAACACAAATAGAATAATGAAAAATCGTATCAAAATAAATACACAGAATATTAATAAAATAATGTAAATTTGTAAGAAATTAAAGAAGCAAAATACCCATAAAATAACGCATTTTTTTTATTTATAAAAATATATATACCAAAATACACATCAAAAAATTAAATTTGTATTAAAATAAATATACAAAAAACACATACAATAAGGTAAATTTGTATTGAAATAGATATGCAAAATACATATAAAACAATGTAAATTTGTTTCAAAATATATATACGAATACACATAAAATAACGTAGATTTCTGTAGAAATATATATACAAAATACATATGAAATTATGTAAATACGTATAAAAAAATGTATACAAAATATATATAATGTAATGTAAATTCGCATCAAAATAAATATATAAAATACCAATAAAAGAATGTGTATTTGTATAAATATAAATATACAAAATACACATAAAATAACGTAAATTTATATAAAACTATATACAAAAATACACAGAAGTATTTTAATTTGTATGAAAATAGATATACAAAATAAGGTAAATTCGTTTCAAATTCAATAAACAAAATTCAGGTAAAAGAACGTATATTTGTAGAAAAAATAGATATACAAAATACACATAAAATAACGAAAATTTGTATGAAAATATATAAAAAAATAAACAAAAATAATTTCAATTTGTATGAAAATAAATAAAATTAGGTTAATTTGTATTGAAATAGATATACAAAGTACACATAAAATAATGTAAATTTGAAAGAAAATATATAAACAAATACACATATAATAACGTAAATTTGTATGAAATATATGTACAAAATACACATTAAATAATGTAAATATGTATAAAAAAAATATATACAAAACAGAAATAGAATAATGTAAAATCGTATCAAAATATATACACAGAATATTAATAAAATAATGGAAATTTGTATGAAAATTAAGATGCAAAATACCTATAAAATAAAGCATTTTTTATAAAATTATTGATACCAAAATACACATAAAATATTTCAATTTGTATTAAAATAAATATACAAAATGCACATACAATAAGGTAAATTTGTATTGAAATAGATATGCAAAATACATATAAAACCATGTAAGTTTTTTTCAAAATATATATACGAATACACATAAAATAACGTAGATTTCTATGAATATAAATATACAAAATACACATAAAATGAAGTAAATACGTATAAAAAAAGGTATACAAAATACACATAAAATAATGTAAACTCGTATCAAAATAAATAAACAAAATAATAATAAAAGAATGTGTATTGTATAAATATAAATATACAAAAAACAAATAAAATAACGTAAATTTATATAAAACTATATGCAAAAATGCACAAAAGTAATTAAATTTGTGTGAAAATAGATATACAAAATACATGTGTATTTTGTATATTTATTTTCATACAAATTGAAATTATTTTTGTTTATTTTTTTATATATTTTCATACAAATTTTCGTTATTTTATGTGTATTTTGTATATTTATTTTTCTACAAATATACGTTCTTTTATCTGAATATTGTTTATTGAATTTGAAACGAATTTACCTTATTTTGTATATCTATTTTCATACAAATTAAAATACTTCTGTGTTTTTTTGTATATAGCTTTATATAAATTTACGTTATTTTATGTGTATTTTGTATATTTATATTTATACAAATACACATTCTTTTATTGGTATTTTGTATATTTATTTTGATACGAATTTACATTATTTTATGTGTATTTTGTATACATTTTTATACGTATTTATTTCATTTTATGTGTATTTTGTATATATATTTTTATAGAAATCTACGTTATTTTATGTGTATTCGTATACATATTTTGAAACAAATTTACATTGTTTTATATGTATTTTGCATATCTATTTCAATACAAATTTACCTTATTGTATGTGTTTTTTATATATTTATTTTAATACAAATAAAAAAAAATTATGTGTATTTTGGTATATACATTTTTATAAATAAAAATAATACGTTATTTTATGGTTATTTTGCCTCTTTATTTTCATACAAATTTACATTATTTTATTAATATTCTGTGTATTTATTTTGATACGATTTTACATTATTCTATTTGTGTTTTGTATATATTTTTTTTATACAAATATACGTTATTTTAAGTGTATTTGTTTATGTCTTTTCATTCAAATTTACATTATTTTATGTGTATTTTGTATATGTATTTCAATACAAATTTACCTAATTTTATGTGTATTTTGTATATTTATTTTCATACAAATTTAAAATATTTTTGTGTATTTTTGTATTTAGTTTGATACAAATTTAGGTTATTTTATGTGTATTTTGTATATCTATTTTCATACAAATACACATTCTTTTATTGATATTTTGTTTATTTATTTTGACGCGAATTTACAGTATTTAATGTGTATTTTGTATATATATTTTTATACGTATTTACATCATTTCATGTGTATTTTCTATATAAATTCCTATAGAAATCAACGTTATTTTATGTGTATTCGTATATATATTTTTAAACAAATTTACACAGTTTTATGTGTATTTTTCGTTTTTTTTCAATACAAATTTACCTTATTGTATGTGCATTTTGTATATTAATTTTAATACAAATCTAATTATTCTAAGTGTATTTTTGTATATATATTTAAAAAAAAATATGCTTTATTTTATGGGTATTTTGCATCTTTATTTTCATACAAATTTAAATTATTTTATTGATATTCTGTGTACTTATTTTGATACGATTTTATATTATTCTATGTATAACAAAAATAAATACAGAATACACAAAAATAGATATGCAAAATACATATAAACAATGTAAATTTGTTTCAAAATATATAAATGTATGTACAAAATACACATAAGATAATGTAAATTTGTACGTTCTTTTATCGGAATTTTTTTTATTGATTTTGATACGAATTTTCATTATTTTAGGTGTATTTGATATATATATATATATATATATATATATATATATATATATATATATATATATATATAAATATATATATATATATATATATATATATATATATATATATATATATATATATATATATATATATATATATGTATATATATTTATATTTATATACTTATTTACATAATTTCATATGTATTTTTAATATATATTTTTATAGAAATCTACTCTATTTTATGTGTATTGGTATATATATTTTGATACAAATTTACATTATTTATGTGTATTTCGCATATCTGTTTCAATACAAATTTTCTTTATTGTATGTGCCTTTTGTATATTTATTTTGATACAAATTTAATTATTTTATGTGTATTTTTGTATATATATTTTTAAACAAATATGCGTTATTATATGGGTATTTTGCATCTTTATTTTCATACAAATTTACATTATTTTATTGATAGTCTGTTTATTTATTATGATACGATTTTACGTTATTCTGTGTATTTTGTATACATATTTTTAGACATATTTACATTATTTAATGTATATTTTGTACATATATTTTATGGAAATTTACGTTATCTTATGTGTATTTGTTTATATAGTTTCATACAAATTTACATTATTTTATGTGTATTTTGCATATGTATTTCCATAAAAATTTGCCTAATTTCATGTGTATTTTGCATATCTATTTTCAAACAAATTAAAAAAAATTTTGTGTATTTTTGTATATATTTTTATACAAATTTTGTTATTTTATTTGTATTTTGTATATATATTTTCCTACAAATATACATTCTTTTAGAGGAAATTTTGTTTATTTATTTTGATACGAATTTACATTATTTTATGTGTATTTTGTATATATATTTTTCTATGTATTTACATTATTTAATGTGTATTTTGTATATATATTTTCATAAAATTTACGTTATTTTATTGTGTGTATTCGTATATATTTTGATACAAATTTACTGTATTTTATGTTTTTTGCATATCTATTTCAATAAAAATCTACCTTATTGTATGTGTATTTTGTATATTTATTTTAATTCAAATTTAATTATTTTATGTGTATTTTTGTATATATATTTTTTTTAATATGAGTTATTTTATGGGTATATTGCATCTTTTATTTTATAAATTTTTACATTACATACATATCTTTTATACGTATTTACATTATTTAATGTGTATTTTGTTTATATATTTTTATACAAATTTACGTTATTATATGTGTATTTGAATATATATTTTGATACAACTTTACATTATTTTATGTATTTTCTATATTTATTTCAATTCAAATTTAGCTTATTTTATGTGTCTTTTATATATCTATTTTCATACAAATTTATTTTTTATTTTATTTTTGTATATAGTTTTATACAATTTTACGTTATTTTATGTGGATTTTGTATATTTATATTTATACAAGTGCACATTCTTTTATTGGCATTTAGTTTATTTATTTTGATACGAATTTACATTATTTTATGTGTATTTTGTATACATTTTCTTATACGTATTTACTTCATGTTAAGTGTATTTTGTATATATATTTTTATAGAAATCTACGTTATTTTATGTGTTTTCGTATATATATTTTGAAAGAAATTTACATTGTTTTATATGTATTTTGCATATCTCTTTCAATACAAATTTACCTTATTGTATGTTCATTTTGTATATCTATTGTAATACAAATTTAAATATTTTATGTGTATTTTGGTATATATATTTTCATAAAAAATTCGTTGTTTTATTGGTATTTTGCATCTTTATTTTCATACAAATTTACATTATTTTATTAATATTCTGTGTATTTATTTTGATACTATTTTACATTATTCTATTTGTCTTTTGTATATATTTTTTTATACATATTTACATTATTTAATGTGTATTTTATATATATATTTCATAGAAATTTACGTTTTTTTAAGTGTATTTGTTTATATATTTTCATTCAAATTTACATTATTTTATGTATATTTTGTATATGTATTTCAATACAAATTTACCTAATTTTATGTGTATTTTGTATACAATTAGGTAAATTTATATTGAAATAGATATGCAAAATACATATAAAACAATGTAAAATTTGTTTCAAAATATATATACGAATACACATAAAATAACGTAGATTTCTACAAAAATATATATACAAAATACACATAAAATGAAGTAAATACGTATAAAAAAATGTATACAAAATACACATAAAATAATGTAAATTCGTATCAAAACAAATAAACAAAATACCAATAAAAAAATGTGTATTTGTATAAAAATAAATATACAAAATACACATAAAATATCGTAAATTTATATAAAACTATATACAAAAATACACAAAAGTAGTTAAATTTGTATGAAAATAGATATACAAAATACACATAAAATAAACTAAATTTGTGTATTTTTGTATATACTTTTATATCAATTTACGTTATTTTATGTGTATTTTGTATATTTATATTTATACAAATACATTTTCTTTTATTAGTATTTTGTTTATTTATTTCGATACGAGTTTACATTATTTTATGTGTAATTTGTACACATTTTTTTATACGTATTTACTTCATTTTATGTGTATTTTGTATATATATCTTTATAAAATATGCGTTATTTTAGGTGTATTCGTATATATATTTTGAAACAAATTTACATTGTTTCATATGTATTTTGCATATCTATTTCAATACAAATTTACCTTATTGTGTGTGCATTTCGTATATTTATTTTAATACAAACTCAAATATTTTATGTGTGTTTTGGTATATATATTTTTATAAAAAATGCGCTATTTTGGGGGTATTTTGGATCTTAATTTTCATACAAATTTACATTATTTTATTAATATTCTGTTTATTTATTTTGATACGATTTTACATTATTCTATTTGTGTTTTGTATATATTTTTGTATACATATTTACATTATTTAATGTGATTTTATATATATATTTTATACAAATTTACGTTAATTTAAGTGTATTTGTATATATATTTTAATTCAAATTTACACTATTTGATGTGTATTTTGTAAATGTATTTAAAAACATTGTTTATATATTTTCATATAGATTTACATTATTTTATGAGTGTTTTGTATATGTATTTCAATCCAAATTTGCCTAATTTTATGTGTATTTTGCCTATCTATTTTCAAACAAATTTAAATTATTTTTGCGTATTTTTGTATAAATTTTTATACAAATTTTAGTTATTTTATTTGTATTTTGTATATATATTTTCCTACATATATACATTCTATTATTGCAATTTTGTTTATTTATTTTGATACGAATTTCCATTACTTTATGTGTATTTTGTATATATATGTTTCTACGTATTTACATTATTTTATGTGTATTTTGGATATATATTTTCATAAAAATTTACGTTATTTTATTGTGTGCTCTCGTATATATTTTGATACAAATTTTATACAAATTCATGTTATTTGAATACATATTTTCATACAAATTTAAATTATTTTATGTGTATTTTTACATATATTTCATTACAAATTTACCTTATTTTATGTTTGTTTCATATATTCATTTCATGCAATTTTAAATTATTTTATGTGTATATTTTTATTTGTATTTAGGTTATTTTATTTGTATTTTCTATATACATTTTCATCCAAAACTACATTATTTTATTGGTATTTTGTTAATTTAATTCGATACGAATTTAGATTATTTCAAAGGTATTTTTTATACATTTTTTTTATACGCATTAACATTATTTAATGTGTGTTTTGTATATATATTTTGCTGCAAATTTACTTTATTTGATGTGCATTTTTGTACATATATTTTTTAAGAAATTAGCGTTATTTTATATGTATTTTGTATATGTTTTCTCATACAAATTTACATTATATTAATAAGGTAAATTTGTAATGAAAAAAATATAAAAATACACGTAAAATAATATAAATTTTTATGAAAATATATATACAAATACACATAAAATAACATGAATTTGTATAAAATTTGTATCAAAATAAATAGGAATACACACAATAAAATAATGTAAATTTTTATTAAAATATATATACAAAATACACATAAAATAATGTAAATACGTAGAAAAATATATATACAAAATACACATAAAATAATGTAAACTCGTATCAAAATAAATAAACAAAACTATAATAAAAGATTGTATATTTGTAGGAAAATATATATACAAAATACAAATAAAATAACTAAAATTTGTATAAAAATAAATACAAAAATACACAAAAAGAATTTAAATTTGTATGAAAATATTTAAACAGATACACATAAAATAACGTAAATTTGGATAAAATATATAAACAAAATATACATTAAATAATGTAAATATGTATAAAAATATATAGACAAAATACACATAGAATAATGTTAAATCGTATCAAAATAAATAAACAGAATATCAATAAAATAATTTAAATTTGTATGAAAATAAAGATGCAAAATACCCTTATAATAACGCATATATGCATAAAAATATATATACAAAAATACACATGAAATAATTAAATTTGTATTGAAATAAATATACAAAATACATATACAATAAAGTAAATTTGTATTGAAATACATATGCAAAATACACATCAATAATGTAAATTTGTATCAAAATATATATACGAATACACATAAAATAGAGTAAATTTATATGAAAATATACATACAAAATACATATAAAATGATGTAAATAGTATAAAGATATATATACCAAATACACCTAAAACAATGTAAATTCGTATCAAAATAAACAAACAAAACTCCGATAAAAGAACGTATATTTGTAGGAAAATAAATATACAAAATACACATAAAATAACGAAAATTTGTATAAAAATATATACAAAAAAAACAAAAATAATTTTAATTTTTATGAAAATTGATATACAAAATACACATATAATTAGTTAAATTTGTACAAATTTGTACATGTACAAAATACACATAAAATAATGTAAAATCGTATCAAAATAAATACACAAAATATCAATAAAATAATGTAAATTTGTATGAAAATAAAGATGCAAAATATCAATAAAATAAAGCATATTTTTATAAAAATACATATACATAAATACACATTCAATAATTAAATTTGTAGTAAAATTAATATACAAAATTCACATAGAATATGGTAAATTTTTATTAAAAAAATATGCAAAATACACATAAAACAATGTAAATTTGTTTCAAAATATGTATACGAATACACATAAAATAACGCAGATTTCTATAGAAATATATATACAAAATACACTTGAGATGCTGTAAATACGTAAAAAAATATATATACAAAATAGACATTAAATAATGTAAATTCGTGTCAAAATAAATAAACAAAATATCAATAAAAGAATGTGTATTTGTATGAAAATAGATATACAAAATACACATAAAATAACGTAAATTTGTATAAAACTATATACAAAAATAAACAAAAATAATTTAAATTTGTTTGAAAATAAGTATACAAAATACACATAAAATTTGGTAAATTTGTATTGAAATACATTTACAAAATACACATAAAATAATGTAAATTTGAATGAAAATACATAAACAAATACACTTAAAATAACGTAAATTTGTATAAAATATATATACAATATAGACATTAAGTAATGTAAATATGTATAAAAAAAATATATACAAAACCAAAATAGTTACGTTATGTTAAGTTATTTGTTTATATATTTTCATTCAAATTTACATTATTTGATGTGTATTTTGTATATGTATTTCAATACAAATTTACCTAATTTTATATGTATTTTGTATATTTCTTTTCAAACAAGTTTAAAATATTTTTGTGTATTTTTGTATATAGTTTTATACAAATTTAGGTTATTTTATGTACGCATTTACATTATTTAGTGTGTGTTTTGTATATATATTTTTATGCAAATTTACTTTATTTTATGTGCATTTTTGTACATATATTTTTATAGAAATTTGCGTTATTTGTATGTTTTCTCATACAAATTTACATTATTTTATTGCTATTTTGTTTATTTATTTTGATACGAATTACATGATTATATGTGTATTTTGTACATATTTTTTATACGTATTTACATTATTTAATGTGTATTTTGTTTATATATTTTTAAACAAATCTTCGTTATTATATGTATTTGTATAAATATTTTGATACAGATTTACATTATTTTATGTATTTTGTATGTACATTTCAATTCAAATTTAGCTTATTTTAGCTGTATTTTGTATATATATTTTCATACAAATTTAATTATTTCTGTGTATTTTTGTATATAGTTTTATACAAATTTACGATATTTTTTGTGTATTTTGTATATTTATATTTATACAAATACACATTCTTTTACTGGTATTTTGTTTATTTATTTTGATACGATTTTTATGTGTATTTTGTATTCATTTTTTTATACGTATTTACTTCATTTTATGTGTATTTTGTATATATTTTTATAGAAATCTACGTTATTTTATGTGTATTCGTATATATATTTTGAAACAAATTTACATTGTTTTATATGTATTTTGCATATCTATTTCAATACAAATTTACCTTATAGTATGTGCATTTTTTATAATTATTTTAATACAAATTTTAATATTTTATGTGTATTTTGGTATATATATTTTGATAAAAAATGCGTTATTTTATGGCTATTTTGCATCTTTATTTTCATACAAATTTACATTATTTTATTAATATTCTGTGTATTTATTTTTGATACGATTTTACATTATTCTATTTGTGTTTTGTATATATTTTTTTATACATATTTACATTATTTAATGTGTATTTTGTATATATATTTGATACAAATTTACGTTATTTTAAGTGTTTATGTTTATATATTTTCATTCAAATTTCTATTATTTTATGTGTATTTTGTATATGTATTTCAATACAAATTTACCTAATTTTATGTGTATTTTTGTATATTTATTTTCATACAAATTTAAATTATTTTTGTGTATTTTCGTATATAGTTTTATACAAAGTTAGGTTATTTTATGAGTATTTTGTATATCTATTTTCATACAAATACACATTCTTTTATTGATATTTTGTTTATTTATTTTGACGAGAATTTAAATTATTTAATGTGTATTTTGTATATATATATTTTTATACGTATTTACGTCATTTCATGTGTATTTTGTATATATATTTCTATAGAAATCTACGTTATTTTATGTGTATTTGTATATAAATTTTTAAACAAATTTACACTTTTATGTGCATTTTGTATATTTTTTCAATACAAATTTACCTTATTGTACGTGCATTTTGTATATTAATTTTAATACAAATTTAATTATTCTATGTGTATTTTTGTATATGTATTTTTAAAAAAATATGCTTTATTTTATGGGTATTTTGCATCTTTATTTTCATACAAAATTACATTATTTTATTGATATTCTGTATATTTATTTTGATACGATTTTACATTATTCTATGTATATTTTGTATATCTATTTTATACAAATGTACGTTATTTTATGTGAATTTGTTTTCATTTCATACAAATTTACATTATTTTATGTGTATTTTGTACATGTATTTAAATACAAATTTAACTAATTATATGTGTATTTTGTATATCTATTTTGATACAAATTGAAATTTATTTTTTTGTTTTTTTGTATATATTTTTATTCAAATTTTCGTAATTTTATGTGTATTTTGTATATTTATTTTCCTACAAATATACGTTCTTTTATCGGAATTTTGTTTATTTATTTTGATATATATATTTTTATACTTATTTACATAATTTTATATGTATTTTGAATATATATTTTCATAGAAATTTACTCTATATGTTTATACAAAAAAACACAAAAATAATTTAAATTTGTATGAAAATAAATATACAAAATACACATAAAATACATATACAAAATACACTTAAAATAATGTAAATTTGAATGAAATTATATAAACAAATACACTTAAAATAACGTTAATTTGTATAAAATATATATAAAAAATACACATTAAATAATGAAAATATGTATAAAAAAATATATACAAAACACAAATAGTATAATATAAAATCGTATCAAAATATATACACAGAATATTAATAAAATAATGTACATTTGTATGAAAACTAAGATGCAAAATACCTATAAAATAACGCATTTTTTATAAAATTATATATACCAAAATACACATAAAATATTTGAATTTGTATTAAAATAAATATACGAAATGCACATACAATAAGGTATTGAAATAGATATGCAAAATACATATAAAACAATGTAAATTTGTTTCAAAATATATATACGAATACACATAAAATAACGTAGATTTCTATAAATATATATATACAAAATACAAATAAAATTAAGTAAATACGAATCAAAAATGTATACAAAATACACATAAAATAATGTAAATTCGTATAAATATAAATAAACAAAATACCAATAAGAGAGTGTGTATTTGTATAAATATAAATATACAAAATGCACATAAAATAACGTAAATTTGCATAAAACTATATACAAAAATACACAGAAGTAATTAAATTTGTATGAAAATAGATATACAAAATACACACAAAATAAGCTAAATTTGAATTGAAATATATATACAAAATACATAAAATAAAGTAAATTCGTTTCAAAATATTTTTAACAAATACACATATAATAACGTAAATTTGTAAAAAAATATATAAACAAAATACACATTAAGTAATGTAAATACATATAAAAAAAATTTACAAAATACATAAATAATCAAGTCATTCGTATCAAAATAAATAAACAAAAAACTAATTAAATAATGTAAATTTGTATGAGAAAACATATACAAAATACACATAAAATAACGTTTTAAGTTTCTATAAAAATATATGTACAAAAATGCACATAAAATTAGTTTGCATAAAAAAAATATATACAAAACACACATTAGATAATGTAAATGAGTATAAAAATTTGTATACAAAATACCTATGAAATAATCTAAATTCGTATGGAGTTAAATTAAGAAAATAACAATAAAATAATGTAATTTTGGATGAAAATATATATAGAAAACACACATAAAATAACCTAAATACAAATACAAATATACACATTAAATAATTTAAAATTGAATGAAATAAATATACAAAATAAACATAAAATAAGGTAAATTTGTAATAAAATATAAGTAAGAATACACATAAAATAATATAAATTTGTATGAAAATATATATACAAATACACATAAAATAACATGAATTTGTATAAAATTTGTTTCAAAATATATACGAATACACACAATAAAATAACGTAAATTTTTATGAAAATGTATATATAAAATACACATAAAATAATTTAAATACGTAGAAAAATATATATACAAAATACACATAAAATAATGTAAATTCGTAAAAAATTAAATACACAAAATTCCAATAAGAGAATGTATATTTGTAGGAAAATATATATACAAAAAACAAATAAAATAACTAAAATTTGTATAAAAATATACAAAATACACAAATATAATTTAAATTTGTTTGAAAATAGATATGCAAAATACACATAAAGTTAGGCAAATTTGTATTGAAATACATATACAAAACTCACATAAAATAATGTAAATTTGTATGAAAATATATAAACAAATACTTATAAAATAACGTAAATTTGGATAAAATATATATACAAAATATACATTAAATATTTTAAATATATATAAAAATATATTATAATATATATATTTTTATTGATATTTGCGTTATTCATGTGTATTTTGTATATGTTTTCTCATAGAAATTTACATTATTTTATTGGTATTTTGTCTATTTATTTTGATACGAATTACATCATTATTTGTGTATTTTGTACATTTTTTTTATACGTATTTACATTATTTAATATGTATTTTGTTTATATATTTTTATACAAATTTACGTTATTATATGTGTATTTGTATAAGTATTTTGATACAAATTTACATTATTTTATGTATTTTGGATATATATTTCAATTCAAATTTAGCTTATTTTATGTGTATTTTGTATATCTATTTATTATAATACAAAATCAAATATTTTATGTTTTTTCGTATATATATTTTTATAAAAAATGCGTTATTTTATGGGTATTTTGCATCTTAATTTTCATACAAATTTACATTATTTTATTAATATTTTCTGTATTTATTTTGATACGATTTTACATTATTTTATGTGTATTTTGTATATGTATTTCAGTACAAATTTACCTAATTTTATATGTTTTTTGTATATTTATTTTCATACAAGTTTAAATTATTTGTGTCTATTTTTGTATATAGTTTTATACAAATTTAGGTTATTTTATGTGTATTTTGTATATCCCTTTTCATACAAATACACATTCTTTTCATGATATTTTGTTTATTTATTTTGACACGAATTAGCATTATTTAATGTGTATTTTGTATATATATTTTTATACGTATTTACATTATTTCAAGTGTATTTTGTATATATATTTCTTTAGAAATCTGCGTTATTTTATGTGTATTCGTATATATATTTTGAAAGAAATTTACCTTTTTTTATGTGTATTTTGCATATTTTTTCAATACAAATTTACCTTATTGTATGTGCATTTTGTATATTAATTTTAATACAAATTTGATTAATCTATGTGTATTTTTGTATATGTATTTTTATTTTATGGGTATTTTGCATCTTTATTTTCATACAAATTTATATTATTTTATTGATATTCTGTGTATTTATTTTGATATGATTTTACATTATTCTATGTGTATTTTGTATATATGTTTTATATAAAATGTATTTGTTTTCCATTCATACAAATCTACATTATTTTATGTGTTTTTTTGTACATGTATTTAAATACAAATTTAACTAATTATATGTGTATTTTGTATATCTATTTTGTATGTATATTTTCATAGAAATTTACTCTATTTTATGAGTATTCGTATATATATTTTGATACAAATTTACATTATTAATGTGTATTTTGCATATCTATTTCAATACAAATTTACTTTATTGTACGTGCATTTTGTTTATTTATTTTAATACAAATTTGATTATTTTATATGTATTTTTGTATATATATTTTTATGCAAATATGCGTTATTATATGGATATTTTGCATCTTTATTTTCATACAAATTTACATTAGTTTATTGATATTCTCTTTATTTATTTTGATACGATTTAACATTATTCAGTGTTTTTTTAATACATTTTTTTATATACATATTTACTTTATTTAATGTTCATTTTGTATATATATTTTATCGAAATTTACATTATTTTATGTGTATTTGTTTATATATTTTCATACATATTTACATTATTTTATGTGTATTTTGTATATACATTTTCATAAAAAAATTACGTTATTTTATTGTGTGTATAAGTATATATTTTGGTACAAATTTTATACAAATTCATGTTATTTAATGTGTATTTGTATATATATTTTCATACAAATTTATACTATTTTATGTATATTTTTTCATATATTTCATTAGAAATTTACCTTTTTTTATGTTTATTTTGTATATTTATTTCATTCAATTTTAAAATTTTTTATGTGTATATTTGTATTTGTATTTAGGTTATTTTATGTGTATTTTGTATATATATTTTCATCCAAAATTACATTATTTTATTGGTATTTCTTAATTTAATTCGATACGAATTTAGATTATTTCATAGGTATTTTCTATACATATTTTTATACTCATTTACATTATCTAATGTGTGTTTTGTATATATATTTTTATGCAAATTTATTTAATATTCATTTTTGTACATATATTTTTATAGAAATTTGCGTTATTTTATGTATATAGTTTTATATAAATTTACGTTATTTTATGTGCATTTTGTATATTTATATTTATACAAATACACATTCTTTTATTGGTATATTGTTTATTTACATTTATACGAATTTACATTATTTTATGTGTATTTTGTATACATTTTTTTTATACGTATTTACTTAATTTTATGTGTATTTTGTATATGTATTTTTATAGAAATCTACGTTATTTTATGTGTATTCGTATATATATTTTGAAACAAATTTACATTATTTTATATGTATTTTGCATATCTATTTCAATACAAATTTACCTTATTGTATGTGCATTTTGTATATTTATTTTAATACAAGTTCAAATATTTTATGTGTATTTTGGTATCAATAATTTTATAAAAAATGCGTTATTTTATAGGTATTTTGCATCTTAATTTTCATACAAATTTACATTATTTTATTAATATTCTGTGTATATATTTTGATACGATTTTACATTATTCTATTTGTGTTTTGTATATATTTTTTTATACATATTTACATTATTTAATGTGTATTTTGTATATATATTTCATACAAATTTACTTTAATATATGTGTATTTGTTTATATATATTTTTTCAAATTTACATTATTTTATGTGTATTTTGTATATGTATTTCTATACAAATTAACCTAATTTTATGTGTATTTTGTATATTTCTTTTCAGACAAATTAAAATTATTTTTGTGTATTTTTGTATATAGTTTTATACAAATATAGGTTATTTTACGTACGCATTTACATTATTTAATGTGTGTTTTGTATATATATTTTTATCCAAAGTTACTTTATTTTATGTTCATTTTTGGACATATATTTTTATAGAAATTAGCGTTATTTTATATATATTTGTATATGTTTTCTCATACAAATTTACATTATTTTATTGATATTTTGTTTATTTAGTTTGATACGAATTACATGATTATATGTGTATTTTGTACATATTTACATTACTTAATGTGTATTTTGTTTATATATTTTTAAACAAATTTACGTTATTATATGTATTTTTATAAATATTTTGATACAAATTTACATTATTTTATGTATTTTGTATATACATTTCAATTCAAATTTAGCTTATTTTATCTGTATTTTGTATATCTATTTTCATTCGAATTTAATTACTTTTGTGTATTTTTGTATATAGTTTTATACAAACTTACGTTATTTTATGTGTATTTTGTATATTTATATTTATACTAATACACATTCTTTTATTGGTATTTTGTTTATTTATTTTGATACGAATTTACATTATTTTATGTGTATTTTGTATACATTTTCTTATACGTATTTACTTCATTTTATGTGTATTTTGTATATATATTTTTATACAAATTACGTTATTTTATGTGTATTCGTATTTATATTTTGAAACAAATTTACATTGTTTTATATGTATTTTGCATATCTATTTCAATACAGATTTACCTTATTGTATGTGTATTTTGTATATTTATTTTATTACAAATTAATTTTTTCATGTGTATTTTTGTATATATATTTTTATAAAAAATGCGTTATTTAATGGGTATTTTGCATCTTTATTTTCATACAAATTTATATTGTTTTATTAATATTCTGTGTATTTATTTTGATACGATTTTACATTATTCTATTTGTGTTTTGTATATATTTTTTATGCATATTTACATTATTTAATGTGTATTTTGTATATTTTAAAACAAATTTACGTTATTTTATGCGCATCTGTTAAAATATTTTGATACAAATTTACATTATTTTATGTATTTTGTATATATTTCAATACAAATTTAGTTTATTTTATGTATATTTTGTATATCTATTTTCATTCGTATCAAAATAAATAAACAAAATAGCAATAAAATAATGTAAATTTGTATGAGAAAACATATACAAATACACATAAAATAACGTAAATTTCTAAAAAAATATATATACAAAAATGCACATAAAATAAAGTAAATTTGCATAAAAATATATATACAAAACACACATTAAATAATGTAAATGCGTACATAAAATAACCTAAATTTGTATAAAACTATATACAAAAATACACAAAAATATTTAAAATTTGTATGAAAAGAAATATACAAAATACACATAAAATTAGGTAAATTTGTATTAAAATACATATACAAAAATACACATAAAATAATGTAAATTTGAATGAAAATAAATAAACAAATACACTTAAAATAACGTAAATTTGTATAAAATATATATGCAAGATACACATTAAATAATGTAAATGTGTATAAAAAAATATATACAAAAAAGAAATAGAATAATGTAAAATCCTATCAATATAAACACTCAGAATATCAATAAAATAATGTAAATTTGTATGAAAAGAAAGATGCAAAATTCCCATAAAATAGCGCATTTTTTATAAAAATATATATACCAAAATACACATAAAATATTTAAATTTATATTGAAACAAATATGCAAAATGCATATACAGTAAGGTAAATATGTATTGAAAGAGATATTTAAAAATATATATAAAACAAAGTAAATTTGTTTCAAAATATATATAGGAATACACATAAAATAACGTAGATTTCTATAGAAATATATATACAAAATACACATGAAATTATGTAAATATGTATAAAAATATATATACTAAATACATATCTACGTAAATTCGTGTCAGAATAAATAAACAAAATATCATGAAAAGAATGTGTATTTGTATGAAAATAAATAATAGATAATAAATTTGTATAAAATATATATGCAAGATACACATTAAATAATGTAAATATGTATAAAAAAAATATATACAAAAAACAAATAGAATAATGTGAAATCGTATCAAAATAAATACACCGAATATTAATAAAATAATGTAAATTTGTATGAAAATAAAGATGCAAAATTCCCATCAAATAGCGCATTTCTTATAAAATTATATATACCAAAATACACATAAAATATTTAAATTTGTATTGAAATAAATATATAAAATGCACATACAATAAGGTAAACTTGTATTGAAAGAGATATGCAAAAATACATATAAAACAATGTAAATTTGTTTCAAAATATATATACGAATACACATAAAATAACGTAGATTTCTATAAAAATACATATACAAAATACACATAAAATTAAGTAAATACGTATAAAAATAGATATACAAAATACACATAGAATAATGTAAAATTGTTTAAAAAAAAATAAACAGAATATAAATAAAATAATGTAAATTTGTATGAAAATAAAAATACAAAATACCCATAAAATAAAGCATATTTTTATAAAAATACTTATACAAAAATACACATAGCATAATTAATTTTGTATTAAAATTAATATACAAAATGCATATACAATAAGGTAAATTTGTATTGAAAAAATATGCAAAATAAACATAAAACAGTGTAAATTTATTTCAAAATATATATACGAATACTCATAAATCAACGTAGATTTCTATAGAAATATATATACAAAATACACATCAAATGATGTAAACACGTATAAAAATATATATATATATATAAAATACACATTAAATAATGTAAATTCGCGTCAAAATAAATAAACAAAATATCAATAAAAGAATGTGTATTTGTATGAAAATAGATATACAATATACACATAAAATCACCTAAATTTGTATAAAACTATATACAAAAATACACAAAAATAATTTTAATTTGTATGAAAATAAATATACAAAATACACATAAAATTAGGTAAATTTGTATTGAAATACATTTACAAAATGCACATAAAATAATGTAAATTTTAATGAAAATATATAAACAAATACACTTAAAATAACGTATATTTGTATAAAATATATATAAAAAATACACATTAAATAATGTAAATATGTATAACAAAATATATACAAAATAAAAATAGAATAATAGAAAATCGTATCAAAATAAATACACAGAATATTAATAAAATAATGTAAATTTGTATGAAAATTAAGATGCAAAATACACATACAATATACAAATAAAATAAATATACAAAAAACACATACAATGAAGTAAATTTGTATTGAAATAGATATGCAAAATACATATAAAACAATGTAAATTTGTTTCAATATATATATACGAATACACATAAAATAACGTAGATTTCTAAAAAAATACATATACAAAATACACATAATATTAAGTAAATACGTATAAAAAAATGTATACAAAATACACATAAAATAATGTAAATTTGTTTAAATGTAAATAAACAATGTACCAATAAAAGAATGTGTAATTGTATAAATATAAATATACAAAATGCACATAAAATAACGTAAATTTATATAAAACTATATACATAAAATAACGCAAATTTCTATAAAAATATATGTACAAAAATGAAAATAAAATAAATTTGCATAAAAATATATATACAAAACACACTTTAGATAATGTAAATGAGTATAAAAAGATGTATACAAAATACCTATGAAATAATCTAAATTCGTATCGAATTAAATTAAGAAAATACCAATAAAATAATGTAATTTTGGATGAAAATATATATACAAAATACACATAAAATAACCTAAATACAAATACAAATATACACATAAAATAATTTAAAATTGAATGAAATAAATATACAAAATAAACATAAAATAAGGTAACCTAAAGATAACCTAAGATAACCTAAATACAAATACAAAAATACACATTAAATAATTTAAAATTGAATGAAATAAATATACAAAATAAACATAAAATAAGGTAAATTTGTAATAAAATATATGTAAGAATACACATAAAATAATATAAATTTGTATGAAAATATATATACAAATACACATAAAATAACATGAATTTGTATAAAATTTGTTTCAAAATATATACGAATACACACAATAAAATAACGTAAATTTTTATGAAAATGTATATATAAAATACACATAAAATAATTTAAATACGTAGAAAAATATATATACAAAATACACATAAAATAATGTAAATTCATAAAAAATTAAATACACAAAATTCCAATAAAAGAATGTATATTTGTAGGAAAATATATACAAAAAACAAATAAAATAACTAAAATTTGTATAAAAATATATACAAAAATACACAAAAATAATTTAAATTTGTTTGAAAATAGATATGCAAAATACACATAAAGTTAGGCAAATTTGTATTGAAATACATATACAAAACTCACATAAAATAATGTAAATTTGTATGAAAATATATAAACAAATACATATAAAATAACGTAAATTTGGATAAAATATATATACAAAATATACATTAAATATTTTAAATATGTATAAAAATATATTATATATTATATATATTTTTATTGATATTTGCGTTATTTATGTGTATTTTGTATATGTTTTCTCACAGAAATTTACATTATTTATTATATCAAAATATTTATACAAATACATATAATTACGTAGATTTGTTTAAAAATATATAAACAAAATACACATTAAGTAATGTAAATACGCATAAAAAATATGTACAAAATACACATATAATCATGTAATTCGTATCAAAATAAATAAACAAAATAGCAATAAAATAATGTAAATTTGTATGAGAAAACATATACAAATAACGCAAATTTCTATAAAAATATATGTACAAAATGCACATAAAATAAAGTAAATTTGCATAAAAATATATATACAAAACACATACTAAATAATGTAAATGCGTACATAAAATAACCTAAATTTGTATAAAACTATATACAAAAATACACAAAAATAATTTAAATTTGTTTGAAAAGAAATATACAAAATACACATAAAATTAGATAAAATTGTATTGAAATACATATACAAAATACACATCAAATAATGTAAATTTGAATGAAAATATATAAACAAATACACTTAAAATAACGTAAATTTGTATAAAATATATATGCAAGATACACATTAAATAATGTAAATGTGTATAAAAAAATATATACAAAAAACAAATAGAATAATGTAAAATCGTATCAAAATAAATACACAGAATATCAATAAAATAATGTAAATTTGTATGAAAATAAAGATGCAAAATTCCCAAATATTATCGCATTTTTTATAAAAATATATATACCAAAATACACATAAAATATTTAAATTTGTATTGAAATAAATATACAAAATGCATATACAGTAAGGTAAATTTGTATTGAAAGAGATATTCAAAAATACATATAAAACAATGTAAATTTGTTTCAAAATATATATACGAATACACATAAAATAAAGTAGATTTCTATAGAAATATATATACAAAATACATATGAAATTATGTAAATACGTATAAAAATATATATACAAAATACATATCAAATAATGTAAATTCGTGTCAAAATAGATAAACAAAATATCATGAAAAGAATGTGTATTTGTATGAAAATAGATAATAGATAATAAATTTGTATAAAATATATATGCAAGATACACATTAAATAATGTAAATATGTATAAAAAAGTATATACAAAAAAAAATAGAATAATGTAAAATCGTATCAAAATAAATACACCGAATATTAATAAAATAATGTAAATTTGTATGAAAATAAAGATGCAAAATTCCCATAAAATAGCGCATTTCTTATAAAAATATATATACCAAAATACACATAAAATATTTTAATTTGTATTGAAATAAATATACAAAATGCACATACAATTAGGTAAATTTGTATTGAAAGAGATATGCAAAAATACATATAAAACAATGTAAATTTGTTTCAAAATATATATACGAATACAAATAAAAAAACGTAGATTTCTATAAAAATATAGATACAAAATACACATAAAATTAGGTAAATACGTATAAAAAAATGTATACAAAATACACATAAAATAATGTAAATTCGAATTAAAATAAATAAACAAAATACCAATAAAAGAATGTGTATTTGGATAAATATAAATATACAAAATACACATACAAAATAAACATAAAATAAGGTAGATTTGTAATAAAATATATGTACAAAATACACATAAAATAATGTATGTTAATGTGTATTCGCATATATATTTTGAAACAAATTTACATTATTTTATATGTATTTTGCATATCTATTTCAATACAAATTTACCTTATTGTATGTGCATTTTGTATATTTATTTTGATACAAGTTCAAATATTTTATGTGTATTTTCGTATCAATAATTTTATAAAAAATGCGTTATTTTATAGGTATTTTGCATCTTAATTTTCATACAAATTTACATTATTTTATTAATATTGTGTATATATTTTGATACGATTTTACATTATTCTATTTGTGTTTTGTATATATTTTTTTATACATATTTACATTATTTAATGTGTATTTTGTATATATATTTCATACAAATTTACGTTATTATATGTGTATTTTTTTATATATTATCTTTCAAATTTAGATTATTTTATGTGTATTTTGTAAATGTAAACTATTTTTGTGTATATTTGTATATAGTTTTATACAAATTTAGGTTATTTTATGTACGCATTTACATTATTTAATGTGTGTTTTGTATATATATTTTTATCCAAAGTTACTTTATTTTACGAATATGTGCACATAAAATAACGTAAATTTGTATAGAACTATATACAAAAATACACAGAAGTAATTAAATTTGTATGAAAATAGATATACAAAATACACACAAAATAAGCTAAATTTGAATTGAAGTATATATACAAAATACATAAAATAAAGTAAATTCGTTTCAAAATATTTTTAACAAATACACATATAATAACGTAAATTTGTAAAAAAATATATAAACAAAATACACATTAAGTAATGTAAATACGTATAAAAAAATATTAACAAAATACACAAATAATCAAGTCATTCGTATCAAAATAAATAAACAAAAAACTAATTAAGTAAAGTAAATATGTTTGAGAAAACATATACAAAATACACATAAAATAACGTTTTAATATTTAAATACAAATTTAATTTATTACAATATTATATATACAATATTATTACAAAATATACATAAAATAACGAAAATTTGTATAAAAATTTATACAAAAAAAAACACAAAAATAATTTCAATTTGTTTGAAAATAGATATACAAAATACACATATAATTAGTTAAATTTGTCTTTAAATACATGTACAAAATACATATAAAATAATGTAAATTTTAATGAAATGAAAACATATAAACATAAAATAACGTACATTTGTATAAAATATATATACAAAATACACATAGAATAGTGTAAAATCGTATCAAAATAAGTACACAGAATATCAATAAAATAATTTAAATTTGTATGAAAACAAAGATGCAAAATACCCATAAAATAAAGCATATTTTTTTAAAAAATACATTTACAAAAATACACATAGAATAATTAAGTTTGTATTAAAATTAATATACAAAATGCACATACAATAAGGTAAATTTGTATTGAAAAAATACGCAAAATACACATAAAACAGTGTAAATTTGTTTCAAAATATATATACGAATACACATAAAATAACGTTGATTTCTATAGGAATATATATACAAAATACACATGAAATGATGTAAATACGTATAAAAATATATATATACAAAATACACATTAAATAATTTAAATTCGCGTCAAAATAAATAAACAAAATATCAATAAAAGAATGTGTATTTGTATGAAAATAGATATACAAAATACACATAAAATAACCTAAATTTGTATCAAGCTATATACAAAAATACACAAAAATATTTTAAATTTGTATGAAAATAAATATACAAAATACACATAAAATTAGGTAAATTTGTATTGAAATACATATACAAAATACACATAAAATAATGTAAATTTGTATGAAATTAAAACAAATTCACATAAAATAACGTACATTTGTATAAAATATATATACAAAATATACATAGAATAATGTAAAATCGTATCAAAATAAATACACAGAATATCAATAAAATAATGTAAATTTGCATAAAAATATATATACAAAACACATTAAATAATGTACATGCGTATAAAAATATGTATACAAAATACCAATGAAATTATCTAAATTTGTATCGAATCAAATTAACAAAATACCAAAAAAATAATGGAATTTTGGAAGAAAATATATATAGAAAATACACATAAAATAATCTAAATACAAATACAAATATACACTTAAAATAATTTAAAATTGAATGAACTAAATATACAAAATAAACATAAATAAGGTAAATTTGTAATGAAATATATGTACAAAATACACATAAAATAATATAAATTTGCATGAAAATATAAATACAAATACACATAAAATAACTTGAATTAGTATAAAAATATATATTCAAAATAAACATTAAATAATGTATAAAAATATATATACACAATAAAGTAAATTTGTATTGAAATAGATATGCAAAATACACATAAATAATGTAAATTTGTATCAAAATATATATACGAATACACCTAAAATAGAGTACATTTCTATAAAAATATACATACACAATACATATCAAATGATGTAAATAAGTATAAAAATATATATATCAAATACACCTAAAATAATGTAAATTCGTATCAAAATAAATAAACAAAATTCCGATAAAAACGTATATTTGTAGGAAAATAAATACCGAAAATACACATAAAATAACGAAAATTTGTATAAAAATATATACAAAAAAAAATAATAATAATATCAATTTGTATGAAAATAGATATACAAAATACACATTTAATTAGTTAAATTTGTATTTAAATACATGTACAAAATACACGTAAAATCATGTAAATTTGTATGAAATGAAAACAAATACACATAAAATAACGTACATTTGTATAAAATATATATACTAAATACACATAGAATAATTTAAAATCGTATCTAAAAAAGTACACAGAATATCAATAAAATAATTTAAATTTGTATGAAAATAAAGATGCAAAATACCCATAAAATAAAGCATATTTTTTTAAAAAATACATATACAAAAATACACATAGAATAATTAAATTTGTATTAAAATTAATATACAAAATGCATATACAATAAGGTTAATTTGTATTGAAAAAATACGCAAAATACACCTAAAACAGTGTAAATTTGTTTCAGAAAATATATACGAATACACATAAAATAACGTTGATTTCTATAGGAATATATATACAAAATACACATGAGATGATGTAAATACGTATAAAAATATATATACAAAATACACATTAAATAATGTAAATTCGCGCCAAAATAAATAAACAAAATATCAATAAAAGAAAGTGTATTTGTATGAAATAGATATACAAAATACACATAAAATAACCTAAATTTGCATCAAACTATATACAAAAATATACAAAAATATTTTAAATTTGTATGAAAATAAATATACAAAATACACTTAAAATTAGGTAAATTTGTATTGAAATACATATACAAAACACAAATAGAATAATGTAAAATCGTATCAAAATAAATACACAGAATATTAATAAAATAATGTAAATTTGTATGAAAATAAAGAGGCAAAATACCGATAAAATAACACATTTTTTTTATTTATAAAAATATATATATAAAAATACTCATAAAAAAATTAAATTTGTATTAATATAAATATATAAAAAACCCATACAATAAGGTAAATTTGTATTGAAATAGATATGCAAAATACATATAAAACAATGTAAATTTGTTTCAAAATATATATACGAATGCACATAAAATAACGTAGATTTCTATAAAAATATATATACAAAATACACATAAAATGAATGAAATACGTATAAAAAAATGCATACAAAATACACATAAAATAATATAAATTTGTATCAAAATAAATATACTAAATACCAATAAAAGAATGTGTATTTGTAATACACATATAATTAGTTAAATTTGTATTTTAATACATGTACAAAATACACATAAAATTATGTAAATGTGTATGAAATGAAAACAAATACACATAAAATAACGTACATTTGTATAAAATATATATACAAAATACATATAGAATAATGTAAAACCGTATCAAAATAGGTACAGAGAATATCAATAAAATAATTTAAATTTGTATGAAAACAAAGATGCAAAATACCCATAAAATAAAGCATATTTAAAAAAAAAATACAAATACAAAAATACACATAGAATAATTAAATTTGTATTAAAATTAATATACAAAATGCACATACAATAAGGTAAATTTGTATTGAAAAAATACGCAAAATACACATAAAACAGTGTAAATTTGTTTCAAAATATATATACGAATACACATAAAATAACGTTGATTTCTATAGGAATATATATACAAAATACACATGAAATGATGTAAATACGTATAAAAATATATATACAAAATACACATTAAATAATATAAATTCGCGTCAAAATAAATAAACAAAATATCAATAAAAGAATGTGTATTTGTATGAAAATGGATATTCAAAATACACATAAAATAACCTAAGTTTGTATCAAACTATATACAAAAATACACAAAAATATTTTAAATTTGTATGAAAATAAATATACAAAATACACATAAAATTAGGTAAATTTGTATTGAAATACATATACAAAATACACATAAAATAATGTAAATTTGAATGAAAATACATAAATAAATACACTTAAAATAACGTAAATTTGTATAAAAAAAATATATATAAAACACAAATAGAATAATGTAAAATCGTATCAAAATAAATACACAGAATATTAATAAAATAATGTAAATTTGTATGAAAATAAAGAGGCAAAATACCCATAAAATAACGCATTTTTTTTTTAAATATGTATACCAAAATACACATAAAAAAATTAAATTTGTATTAAAATAAATATATAAAAAACACATACAATAAGGTAAATTTGTATTGAAATAGATATGCAAAATACATATAAAACAATATAAATTTGTTTTATAATATGTATACGAATACACATAAAATAACGTAGATTTCTATAAAAATATATATACAAAATACACATAAAATGAAGTAAATACGTATAAAAAAATGTATACAAAATACACATAAAATAATGTAAATTCGTATAAAAAAATAAACAAAATACAAATAAAAGAATGTGTATTTGTATAAATATAAATATACAAAATACACATAAAATAACGTAAATTTATATAAAACTATATACAAAAATACACAGAAGTAATTAAATCTGTATGAAAATAGATATACAAAATAAGGTAAACTCGTATCAAAATCAATAAACAAAATTCAGATAAAAGAACGTATATTTGTAGAAAAATAAGTATACAAAATACACATAAAATAACGAGAATTTGTATAAAAATATATACAAAAATAAACAAAAATAATTTTAATTTGTATGAAAATAGATATACAAAATACACATATAATTAGTTAAATTTGTCTTTAAATACATGTACAAAATACACATAAAATAATGTAAATTTGTAAGAAATTAAAACAAATACACATAAAATAACGTACATTTGTATAAAATATATATAAAAAATACACACAGAATAATGTAAAATCGTATAAAAATAAATACACAGAATATCAATAAAATAACGTAAATTTGTATGAAAATAAAGGTGCAAAATACCCATTAAATTTAGCATATTTTTATAAAAATATATATACAAAAATACACATTCAATAATTAAATTTGTATTAAAAGTAATATACAAAATGCACATACAATAAGGTAATTATTTTTTTAAAATATGCAAAATACACATAAGACAATGTAAATTTGTTTCAAAATATATATACGAATACACATAAAATAACGTAAATTTCTATAGAAATATATATACAAAATGCACTTGAGATGCTGTAAATACGTATAAAAATATATATACAAAATAGAAATTAAATAATGTAAATTCGTGTCAAAATAAATAAACAAAATATCAATAAAAGAATGTGTATTTGTATGAAAATACATATACAAAATACACATAAAATAACGTAAATTTGTATAAAACTATGTAAATTTGTATGAAAATATATAAACAAATACACATAAAATAACGTAAATTTGAGTAAAATATATATACAAAATATACATTAAATAATGTAAATATGTATAAAAATATATATACAAAATACTTATAGAATAATGTTAAATCGTATCAAAATAAATAAAGAGAATATCAATTAAATAATGTAAATTTGTATGAAAATAAAGATGCAAAATACCCATATAATAACGCATATTTGCATAAAAATATATATACAAAAATACACATGAAATAATTAAATTTATATTGAAATAAATATACAATAAAGTAAATCTGTATTGAAATAGATATGTAAAATACACATCAATTATGTAAATTTGTATCAAAATATATATACGAATACACATAAAATAGAGTAAATTTCTATGAAAATATACATACAAAATACACATAAACTTATGTAAATAGTAAAAAATATATATACCAAATACACCTAAAATAATGTAAATTCGTATCAAAATAAATAAACAAAATTCCGATGAAAGAACGTATAATTGTAGGAAAATAAATATACAAAATATACATAAATTAACGAAAATTTGTATAAAAATTTATACAAAAAAAAATAATAATAATTTCAATTTGTTTGAAAATAGATATACAAAATACACATATAATTAGTTAAATTTGTCTTTAAATACATGTACAAAATACATATAAAATAATGTAAGTTTTTATGTGCATTTTTGGGCATATTTTTATAGAAACTTAAAACGTTATTTTATGTGTATTTTGTATATGTTTTCTCATACAAATTTACATTATTTAATTAGTTTTTTGTTTATTTATTTTGATACGAATGACTTGATTATTTGTGTATTTTGTAAATATTTTTTTATACGTATTTACATTATTTAATGTGTATTTTGTTTATATATTTTCATACAAATTTACGTTATTATATGTGTATTTGTATAAATATTTTGATACGAATTTACTTTATTTTATGTATTTTGTATATATATTTCAATTCAAATTTAGCTTATTTTGTGTGTATTTTGTATATCTATTTTCATACAAATTTAGTTACTTCTCTGTATTTTTGTATATAGTTTTATATAAATTTACGTTATTTTATGTGTCTTTTGTATATTTATATTTATACAAATACACATTTTTTTATTGGTATTTTGTTTATTTATATTTATGAATTTACATTATTTTATGTATTTGTATACATTTTTGATTCGTATTTACCTCATTTTGTGTGTATTTTGTATAGATATTTTTATAGAATTCTACGTTATTTTATGTGTTTTCTTATATATATTTTGAAACAAATTTACATTGTTTTATATGTATTTTGCATATCTATTTCAATACAAATTTACCTTATTGTATGTGCATTTTGTATATTTATTATAATAGAAATTTAAATATTTTATGTGTATTTTGGTATATATATTTTTATAAAAAATGCGTTATTTAATGGGTATTTTACATCTTAGTTTTCATACAAATTTACATTATTTATTAATATTCTGTGTATATATTTTGATACGATTTTATATTATTCTATTTGTGTTTTGTATATATTTTTATACATATTTTCATTATTTAATGTGTATTTTTTATATATATTTTATACAAATTAACGTTATTTTAAGTGTATCTGTTTAAATATTTTCATTCAAATTTACATTATTTTAAATGTTTTGTATATTTATTTAAATACAAATTTATCTAATTTTATGTTTATTTTGTATATCTATTTTCATACAAATTTAAATTATTTTGCGTATTTTTGTATATACATATAAGTAAATTTCTATGAAAATATATATTCAAAATACATATAAACTTATGTAAATAAGTATAAAATATATATATCAAATACACCTAAAATAATGAAAATTCGTATCAAAATAAATAAAAAAATTCCGAAAAAATAACGTATATTTGGAAAAAAAATAATATACAAAATAATACATAAAAAAAATTTGAATAAAAATATATACTAAAATGCACAAAATTAATTTCGATTTGTATGAATATAGATATACATAATACACATATAATTAGTTAAATTTGCATTTAAATACATGTACAAAATACACATAAAATAATGTAAATTTGTATGAAATGCATAAAATAACGTTCATTTGTATGAAATATATATACAAAATATACATAGAATAATGTTAAATCATCAAAAATAAATACACAAGAATATCAAAAAAATAATAAATTTGTATGAAAATAAAGAAAATAAAATAAATAAAAATAAATATTTTTTATGAAATACATATACAAAATACACATAGAATAATTAAATTTGTATTCTTTTATATGTATTTGTATATATATTTTATACGCATTTACATTATTTAATATTTATTTTGAATATATAATTTTATACAAATTTATCATATTGTATGTGTATTTGTATATATCTTTTCATATAAATTTAATTATTTGATGTGAATATTTGTTTATATAATTTACCTTATTTTATGTTTATTTTAATGTGTATTTTGTACATTTATATTTATACAAATTTACATTATTTTATTGATATTTTGTTTATTTATTTTGATTCAATTTACATTATTTTATGTGTATTTTGTATATATTTTATACGTATTTACATTATTTTATGTATTTTCTATATATATTTTATACAAACATACGTTACTTTATGAGTATTTGTTTATTTATTTTCATAAAAATTTAAATTATTTTATATGTATTTTGCATTTTTATTTTCATACAAATTTACCTTATTTTATGTGCATTTTGTATATTTATTTCAATACAAATTTAAATATTTTATGTGTATTTTGTATATATTTTATAAGAAATGCGCTATTTGACATTTACACTATATACATTCTTTTATTGAAATTTAATTTATTTATTTTGATACGAATTTACTTTATTTTAATTGTTTTTTTATATCTATTTTTTATACGTATTTACATCATTTTATGTATATTTTGCATATCTATTTCAATACAAATTTATTATGTATTTTGTATATTTATTTTAATAGAAATTTACATTCTTTTCATGATATTTTGTATATTTATTTTGACACGATTTATACAAATATACGTTATTTTATGTTTATTTTGTATGTATTTTGCATCTTTATTTTCATAGAAATTTACATTATTTTATTGATATTCTGTTCATTTATTTTGATACGATTTTACATTATTCTATGTGTATTTTGTATATATATATTTTTTTTATACATTTTTCCTTAATTTAATGTGTATTTTGTATATATATTTTATACAAATTTACGTTACGTTACGTTACGTGTATTTGTTGACACAAATTTACAATATCTTATGAGTATTTTGTATGTATATTTCAAACGAAATTTATCTAGTTTTATGTGTATTTTGTATATCTATTTTCATACAAATTGAAATTATTTCTGGGTATTTTTTATATATTTTTATGCAAATTTTAATTATGTTATGTTTATTTTGTAAATTTATTTGCATTCAAGTTTATATTATTTTAATGGTATTTTGTTCATTTATTTTGGTAAGAATTTACATTATTTTATATGTACTTTGTATATATATTTTTATACATTATTTAATGTTTATTTTCAATATATATTTTTATACTAATTCATGTTATTTTATGTGTATTTGTATATATATTTTCATACAAATTTATATTATTTTATGTGTATTTTGTATATATATTTCATTACAAATTTACCTTATTTATGTATATTTTGTATATTTATTTCATTCAATTTTAAATTATTTTATGTGTATATTTGTATTTGTATTTAGGTTATTTTATATGTATTTTCTAAATATATTTTCATCCAAAATTCCATTATTTTTTTGGTATTTTGCTAATTTGATTCGATACGAATTTAGATTATTTAATTGGTATTTTGTATACATATTTTTATTCGCATGTACATTATTTAATGTGTGTTTTGTATATATATTTTTATGCAAATTTACTTTATTTTATGTGCATTTTTGTACATATATTTTTATAGAAATTTGCGTTATTTTATGTGTATTTTGTATATGTTTTCTCATACAAATTTATATTATTTTATTGGTATTTTGTTTATTTATTTTGATACGAATTACATTATTATATGTGTATTTTGTACAAATTTCTTATACGTATTTACATTATTTAATGAGTATTTTGTTATTATATTTTTATACAAATCCACTTTATTATATGTGTATTTTTATAAATATTTTGATACAAATTTACATTATTTTATGTACTTTGTATATATATTTCAATTCAAATTTAGCTTATTTTATGTGTATTTTGTATATCCATTTTCATACAAATTTAGTTACTTTTGTGTATTTTTGTGTATAGTTTTATACAAATTTACGTTATTTAATGTGTATTTTGTATTTTTATATTTATACAAATACACATTCTTGTATTGGTATTTTGTTTATTTATTTTGATACAAATTTACATTATTTTATGTGTATTTTGTATACATTTTTTTCTACGTATTTACTTAATTTTATGTGTATTTTGTATATATATTTTTATAGAAATCTACCTTATTTTATGTGTATTCGTATATATATTTTGAAACAAATTTACATTGTTTATATGTATTTTGCATATCTATTTTTGTGAATTCTGTATTTTTTTTTATAAATATTTACATTATTTAGTGTTTATTTTGTATATATATTTTATCCAAATTTACGTTATTTTATGTGTATTTGTTTATATATTTTCAAACAAACTTACTTTATTTGATGTGTATTTTGTATATGTATTTCAATACAAATTTTCCTAATTTTATGTGTATTTTGCATATCTATTTTCAAAAAAATTAATTTATTTTTGTGTATTTTTGTAAATATTATCATACAAATTTTATTTCTTTTATCTGTATTTTGTATATATATCTTCCTACAAATATACATTCTTTTATTAGAATTTTGTTCATTTATTTTGATACGAATTTACATTATTTTATGTGTATTTTGTATATTTAATGTTCTACGTATTTAAATTATTTTATGTGTATTTTGTATATACATTTTCATAAAAAATTACGTTATTTTATTGTGTGTATTCGTATATATTTTGATACTAATTTTATACAAATTCATGTTATTTTATTTGAATTTGTATATATATTTTTATACAAATTTATATTATTTTATGTGTATTTTTACATTCATTTCATTATTAATTTACCTTTTTTTATGTTTATTTTGTATATTTATTTCATTAAATTTTAAATTATTTTATGGGTATATTTGTAACTGTATATAGGTTATTTTATATTTGTTTTCTATATATATTTTCATTCAAAATTACAATATTTTATTGGTATTTTCTTAATTTAATTCGATACGAATTTAGATTATTTCATAGGTATTTTGTATACATATTTTTATACTCATTTACATTATCTAACGTGTGTTTTGTATATATATTTTTATGCAAATTTATTTTATGTTCATTTCTGTACATATATTTTTATAAAATTTTACGTTATTTTATGTGTATTTTGTATATGTTTTCTCATACAACTTTACATTATTTTATTGGTATTTTGTTTATTTTATTTTATTTTATTATTATTTGTTTATTTTGTGTATTTTGTATATATTTTTTATACGTATTTACATTATTTAATGTGTATTTTGTTTATATATTTTTATACATATTTACGTTATTATATGTGTATTTCTATAAATATTTTGATACAAATTTGCTTTATTTTATGTATTTTGTATATATATATATATATATATATATATATATATATATATATATATATATATATATATATATATATATATATATATATATATATATATATATAGATATATATATATATATATATATATCAATTCATATTTAGCTTATTTTGTGTGTATTTTATATATCTATTTCCATACAAATTTAATTACTTCTGTGTATTTTTGTATATAGTATTATATAAATTTACGTTATTTTATTCGTATTTTTTATATTTATATTTATACAAATACACATTCTTTTATAGGTATTTTGTTTATTTATTCTGATACGAATTTACATTATTTTATGTGTATTTTGAATACATTTTTTATACGTATTTACTTCATTTTATGTGTATTTTTTAAAAATATTTTCATAAAAATCTACGTTATTTTATGTGTATTCGTATAAATATTTTGAAACAAATTTACATTGTTTTATATGTATTTTGCATATCTATTTCAATACAAATTTAAATTAGTGTACGTTTATTTTGTATGTTTATTTTAATACAAAATTAAATTTTCTGTGTATTTTGGTATATCTATTTTTTTCTTAAATGGGCTATTTTATGGGTATTTTTCTTCTTTATTTTCAAACAAATTTACATTATTTTATTAATATTCTGTGTATTTATTTTGATACGATTTTACATTATTCTATTTGTGTTTTGTATATATTTTTTTATTAATATTTACATTATTTAATTTGTAATTTATATATATATTTTATTCAAATTTACGTTACTTTAAGTGTATTTGTTTATGTATTTTCATTCAAATTTACATTATTATATGTGTATTTTGTATACGTATTTCAACACAAATTTACCTAATTTTATGTGTATTTTGTTTATTTATTTTCATACAAGTTTAAATTATTTTTGTGTATTTTTGTATATATTTTTATACAAATTTAGGTTATTTCATGTTTATTTTGTATATCTATTTTCATACAAATACTCATTCTTTTATCGATATTTTGTTTATTTATTTTTACGCGAGTTTACATTATTTAATGTGTATTTTGTATATATATTTTTATACGTATTTACATCATTTCATGTGTATTTTGTATATATATTTTTATAGAAATCTACGTTATTTTATGTGTTCGTATATATATTTTGAAACAAATTTACACTGTTTTATGTGTATTTTGCATAATTTTTCAATACAAATTTACCTTATTGTATGTGCATTTTGTATATTAATTTTAATACAAATTTAATTGTTCTATGTGTATTTTTGTATATGTATTTTTATAAAAATATACTTTATTTAATGGGTATTTTGCATCTTTATTTTCATACAAATTTACATTATTTTAGTAATACTCTGTGTATTTATTTTGATACGATTTTACATTATTTTACAAATGTATGTTATTTTATGTGTATTTGTTTTCATTTCATACAAATTTACATTATTTTATGTGTATTTTGTACATGTATTTAAATACAAATTTAACTAATTATATGTGTACTTTGTATATATATTTTCATACAAATTGAAATTATTTTTTTTTTTGTATATATTTTTATACAAATTTTCGCTATTTTATGTGTATTTTGTACATTTATTTTCCTTCAAATATACTTTCTTTTATCGGAATTTTGTTTATTTATTTTGATACGAGTTTACATTATTTTAGGGGTATTTGGTATATATATTTTTATATTTATTTACATAGTTTTTTATGTATTTTGTATGCCTATTTTCATAGAAATTTACTCTATTTTATGTGTATTCGTATATATCTTTTGATACAAATTTACATTATTTATGTGTATTTTGCATATCTATTTTAATACAAATTTACTTTATTGCATGTGCATTTTGTATATTTATTTTAATACAAATTAAATTATTTGATGTGTATTTTTTTATATATATTTTTATGCAGATATGCGTTATTATATGGGTATTTTTCATCTTTATTTTCATACAAATTTACATTACTTTATTGATATTCTGTTTATTTATTTTGATACGATTTAACATTATTCTATGTGTATTTTGTATATATATTTTTTATACATTATATTATTTAATGTTTATTTTGTATATATATTTTTTCCAAATTTACGTTGTTTTATGTGTATTTGTTAATATATTTTCATACAAATTTACATTATTTTATATGTATTTTGTTTATGTATTTTAATAAAGATTTGCCTAATTTTATGCGTATTTTGCATATCTATTTTCAAACTAATTTAAACTATTTTCGTGTATTTTTGTATATATTTTTATACAAATTTCAGATATTTTATTTGTACTTTGTATATATATATATATATATATATATATATATATATATATATATATATATATATATATATATATATATATATATATATATATATATATATATATATATATATATATATATATATATATATATATATATATATATATATATATATATATATTTACATTATTTTATGTGTATTTTGTATATATACTTTTCTACGTATTTAAATTATTTTATATGTATTTTGTTTATACATTTTCATAAAAATTTACGTTATTTTCTTGTGTGTATTCGTATATATTTTGATACAAATTTTATACAAATTCATGTTATTTTATGTGTATTTGTATAAATATTTTCATACAAATTTAGATGTGTATTTTGTATACATTTTTTTATACGTATTTACTTAATTTTATGGGTATTTTTTATATATATATTTTTTTACAAATCTACGTTATTTTCTGTATTCGTATATATATTTTTAAACAAATTTACATAGTTTTATATGTATTTTGCATATCTATTTCAATACAAATTTACCTTAATGAATGTGCATTTTGTATATTTATTTTAATACAAATTTAAATATTTTATGTGTATTTTGGTATATATATATATATATATATATATATATATATATATATATATATATATATATATATATATATATATATATATATATATATATATATATATATATATATATATATATATATATATTCTAAAAAGAGCGTTATTTTATGGGTATTTTGCATCTTTATTTTCTTACAATATTACATTATTTTATTAATATTCTGAGTATTTATTTTGATACGATTTTACCCTATTCTATTAGTGTTTTGTATATATTTTTTTCATTTATATTTGCATTATTTAATGTGTATTTTGTATATATATTTTATACAAATTTACGTTATTTAAAGTGTATTTGTTTATACAAATTTGTATATATTTTCATTCAAATTTACATGATTTTATGTGTATTTTGTATATGTATTTTAATACAAATTTACCTAATTTTATGTGTATTTTGTATATTTATTTTCGTATAAATTTAAATTATTTTTGTGTATTTTTGTATGTATTTTTTATATTTATTTCTATGGAAATTACGTTTTTTTATGTGTATTCGTATATATATTTTGAAATAAATTTACCTTGTTTTATGTGTGTTTTGCATATCTATTTCAATACAAATTTACCATATTGTTTGTTCATTTTGTATATTAATTTTAATATAAATTTAATTATTCTATATGTATTTTTGTATATGTATTTTTATTAAAGTATGCTTTATTTTCTGGGTATTTTGCATCTTTATTTTCATACAAATTTACATTATTTTATTGACATTCTGTGTATTTATTTTGATACAATTTTACATTATTCCATGTGTATTTTGTATATATATTTTATAAAAATGTAAGCTAAATTTGAATTGAAATATATATACAAAATACATAAAATAATGTAAATTTGAATAAAAATATTTTTACAAATACACATATAATAATGTAATTTTTTTTTAAATATATGAACAAAATACACATTAAATAATGTAAATACGCATAAAATAATATGTACAAAATACACATATAATCATGAAACTCGTATCAAAATAAATAAACAAAATACCAATAAAATAATGTAAATTTGTGTGAGAAAACATATACTAAATACACATAAAATAACGCAAATTTCTATAAAAAAATATGAACAAAAATGCACATAAAATAGATTTGCATAAAAAAATATATACAAAACACACATTAGATAATGTAAATGAGTAAAAAAATATGTATACAAAATACCTATGAAATAATCTAAATTCGTATCGAATTAAATTAAGAAAATACCAATAAAATAATGAAATTTTGGATGAAAATATATATAGAAAATACATATAAAATAACCTAAATACAAATACAAATATACACATAAAATAATTTAAAATTAAATGAAATAAATATAAAAAATAAACATAAAATAAGGTAAATTTGTAATGAAATATATGTAAAAATACACATAAAATAATATAAATTAGTATGAAAATATATATACAAATACACATAAAATAACATGAATTTGTATGTGAAAAATATATATACAAAATACACATAAAATAATGTAAATACGTAGAAAAATATATATACAAAATACACATAAAATAATGTAAATATGTAAGGAAAATATATACAAAATACACCTAGAATAATGTAAAATTGTATCAATATAAATGTACAGAATATCAATAAAGTAATGTAAAAATGAAAACAAAGATGTAAAATACCCATAAAATTACTCATTTAAAAAAAATATATATATACAAAAATACCCATCAAATAATTAAATTTGTATTAAAATAATTATACAAAATACACATACAATAAGATAAGTTTTTATTGAAATAGATATGCTAAATACACATAAAATAATATAAATTTGTATCAAAACATATACGAATACACTAAATAAAATAACGTAAATTTTTATGAAAATATATATACAAAATACACATAAAATAATGTAAATACGTAGAAAAATACATATTTAAAATACACATAAAATAATGTAAATTCGTATCAAAATGAATAAACAAAATTCCAATAAAAGAATGTATATTTGTAGGAAAATATATATACAAAATACAAATAGAATAGCTAAAATTTGTATAAAAATATATACAAAAATACACAAAAATAATATAAATTTGTTTGAAAATAGATATGCAAACTACACATAAAATTAGGCAAATTTTAATTGAAATACATATAATATCTATTTTCATACAAATTTAATTATTTTTGTTTATTTTTGTATATAGTTTTTTACAATTTTACGTTATTTTATGTGTATTTTGTATATTTATATTTATACAAGTACACATTCTTTTATTGGCATTTTGTTTATTTATTTTGATACGAATTTACATTATTTTATGTGTATTTTTTATACATTTTCTTATATGTATTTACTTTATTTTATGTGTATTTTGTATATATATTTTTATAGAATTCTACGTTAATTTATGTGTATTCGTATATATATTTTGAAACAAATTTACATTGTTTTATATGTATTTTGCATATCTATTTCAATACAAATTTACCTTATTGTATGTGCATTTTGTATATTTATTGTAATACAAATTTAAATATTTTATGTGTTTTTTGGTATATATATTTTCATAAAAAATGCGTTGTTTTATGGGTATTTTGCATCTTTATTTTCATACAAATTTACATTATTTTATTAATATTCTGTGTATTTATTTTGATACTATTTAACATTATTCTATTTGTCTTTTGTATTTATTTTTTAATACATATTTACATTATTTAATGTGTATTTTGTATATATATTTCAAACAAATTTACGTTATTTTAAGTGTATTTGTTTATATATTTCTATTCAAATTTACATTATTTTATGTGTATTTTGTATATGTATTTCAATACAAATTTACCTAATTTTATGTGTATTTTGTATATTAATTTTCATACAAATTTAAATTATTTTTTGTGTATTTTTGTATAGAGTTTTATACAAATTTACTTTATTTTATGTATATTTTGTATATTTATATATATTTCAAAGCAAATTTATGTTATTTTATGCGTATTTGTTTAATTATTTTGATAAAAATATACATTATTTTATGTATTTTTTATATATATTTCAATACAAATTTATTTTATTTTATACATATTTTGTATATATATTTTCATACAAATTTAAATTACTTTTGTGTATTTTTGTATAGAGTTTTATACAAATTTACGTTATTTTATGTATATTTTGTATATTTATTTTAATACAAATTCACATTCTTCTATTGGTATTTTGTTTATTTATTTTGGTACGAATTTACATTATTTTATGTGTATTTTGTATATATATTTTTATACGTATTTACATCATAATATGTGTATTTTTTATATATATTTTTATAGAAATTTACGTTTTTTTATGTTTATTCGTATATATATTTTGCAACAAATTTACATTGTTTGATGTGTGTTTTGCATATCTATTTCAATACAAATTTACCATATTGTATGTGTATTTTGTATATTTATTTTGATACAAATTTAAATATTTGATATGTATTTTTGTATATATATTTTCATAAAAATATGCTTTTTATATGATTATTTTGCATATTTATTTTCTTACAATTTTACATTATTTTATTGATATTCTGTGCATTTATTTTGATACGATTTAACATTGTTCTATGTGTATTTTGTATATATTTTATTTTACATATTTATATTATTTAATGTGCATTTTCTATATATATTTTATACTTATATACTTTACTTTATATCTATTTGTTTGTATATTTTCATACAAATTTACATTATTTTATGTGTATTTTTTATACGTATTTCAATACAAATTTATCTGATTTTATGTGTATTTTGTATTTGTATTTTCATACAAATTGAAATTATTTTTGTGTATTTTTGTATGTATTTTTATACAAATGTTAGTTATTTTATATATTATTTTGTATATTTATTTTCCCACATATATACATTCTTTTATTGAAATTTAGTTTATTGAATTTCATACGAATTTACATTATTTTAGGTGTATATTGTATATATATTTTTATTCGTATTTACATCATTTTATGTCTATTTTTTTATATGTTTTCATAGAAATTTACGCTATTTTATGTGTTTTCGTATACTTATTTTAATACAAATTTAGATTATTTGATGTGTATTTTGCATATCTATTTCAATACAAATTTATCTTATTGTATGTGCATTTTGCATATGTTTTAATACAAATTTAATTATTTTATGTGTATTTTTGTATATATATTTTTATACAAATATGCGTTATTTTATGGGTATTTTGCATCTTTATTTTCATAGAAATTAATATTATTTTATTGATATTCTGTTCATTTATTTTGATATGATTTTACATTACTCTATGCGTATTTTGTATATATATTTTTATACACTTTTCCATTATTTAATGTGTATTTTGTATATATATTTTATACAAATTCAATATTTTTTGTTTATTTGTTGATATATTTTGACACTAATTTACAATATTTTATATATATATATATATATATAGATATATATATATATATATATATATATATATATATATATATATCTATATATATATATATATATATATATATATATATATATATATATATATATATATATATATATATATATATATATATATATATATATATATATATATATATATATATATATATATATATATATATATATATATATAAAGAAATATACCCCATTTTTTTGTGTATTTTGTATATCTATTTTCATATACATTCAAAATATTCCTGGGTATTTTTGTATATATTTTAATACAAATTTTACTTATGTTATGTGTATTTTGTAAATTTATTTTCATTCAAATATATATTATTTTATTGGTATTTTGTTGATTTATTTTGATACGAATTTACATTATTTTATATGTACTTTGTATATATATTTTTATACGCATTTACATTATTTAATGTTTATTTTGAAAATATATTTTTATACAAATTCATGTTATTTTATGTGTATTTGTATATATATTTTCATACAAATTTACATTATTTTATGTGTATTTTGTACATATATTTCATTACAAATTTACCTTATTTTATGTTTATTTTGTGTATTAATTTCATTCAATTTTAAATTATTTTATGTGTATATTTGTATTTGTATTTAGGTTATTTTATGTGTATTTTCTATATATATTTTCATCCAAAATTTCATTATTTTATTGGTATTTTGTTAATTTAATTCGATACGAATTTAGATTAATTGATAGGTATTTAGTATACATATTATATACGCATTTACATTATTTAATGTGTGTTTTGTATATATATTTTTATGCAAATTTACTTTATTTTATGTGCATTTTTGTACATATATTTTTAAAGAAATTTGCGTTATTTTATGTGTATTTTGTATATGTTTTCTCATACAAAATTACATTATTTCATTGGTATTATGTGTATTTATGTATATGTATTTTTATAAAAATATGCTTTATTTTATGGGTATTTTGCATCTTTATTTTCATACAAATTTACATTATTTTATTGATATTTTGTGTATTTATTTTGAAACGATTTTGTATATATATTTAATACAAATGTACGTTATTTTATGTGTATTTGTTTTCATTTCATACAAATTTTCATTATTTTATGTGTATTTTGTACATGTATTTAAAGACAAATTTAACTAATTATATGTGTATTTTATATATCAATTTTCATAAAAATTGAAATTATTATTATTATTTTTTTTTGTATATATTTTTATACAAATTTACGTTATTTTATGTGTATTTTGTATGTTTATTTTCCTACAAATATACGTTCTTTTACCGAAATTTTGTTTGTTTATTTTGATACGAATTTACATTATTTTAGGTGTATTTCGTATATATATTTTTATACTATTTACATCATTTTATATGTATTTTGTATGTATATTTTCATAGAAATTTACTCTATTTTATGTGTATTCGTATATATATTTGGATACAATTTACATTATTGATGTGTATTTTGCATATGTATTTCAATACAAATTTACTTTATTGTATATGCATTTTGTATATTTATTTCAATACAAATTTAACTATTTCATGTTTATTTTTGTATATATATTTTATGCATATATGCGTTTTTATATGGGTATTTTGCATCTTTATTTTCATACAAATTTAAATTATTCTATTGATATTCTGTTTATTTATTTTGATACGATGTAACATTATTCTGTGTATTTTGTATGTATATTTTTATACATATTTACATTATTTAATGTATATTTTGTATATATGTATTTGTTTATATATTTTCATACAAATTTACATTATTTTATGTGTATTTTGTATATGTACTTAAATACAAATTTGCCTAACTTTATGTGTATTTTGTATTTCTATTTTCAAACAATTTTAAATTATTTTTTGTGTGTTTTTGTATTTATTTTTATACAAATTTTAGTTATTTTATTTGTATTTTGTATATATATTTTCCTACAAATATACATTCTTTTATTATAATTTTGTTCATTTATTTTGATACGAGTTTACATTATTTTATGTTAATTTTGTATATATATATTTTTCTACGTATTTTTCTACGTATTTCTACGTATTTACAAATACAAATATACACATAAAATAGATATTTAATGTGTATTTTCTATATATATTTCATACAAATTTACGTTATTTTAAGTGTATTTGTTTATATATTTTCATTCAAATTTACATTATTTTATGTGTATTTTGTATATGTATTTCAATAGAAATTTACCTAATTTTATGTGTATTTTGTATATATATTTTTATACAAATTAAAATTATTTTTTGTGTATTTTTGTATAGAGTTTTATACAAATTTACAATATTTTATGTGTATTTTGTATATCTATTTTCATACAAATACACATTCTTTTATTGATATTTTGTTTCTTTATTTTGATGCGAATTTACATTATTAAATGTTTATGTGTATATATATTTTTATACGTATTTACGCCATTTCATGTGTATTTTGTATATATATTTCTATAGAAATATACGTTATTTTATGTGTATTCGTATATGTATTTTGAAACAAATATACATTGTTTTATGTGCATTTTGCATATTTTTTCAATACAAATTGAAATTTAATTATTCTATGAGTATTTTTGTATATGTATTTTTATAAAAATATGCTTTATTTTATGGGTATTTTGAATTTTTATTTTCATACAAAATTACATTATTTTATTGTTATTCTGTGTATTTATTTTAATTGGATTTTACATTATTCTAAGTGTATTTTGTATATATATTTTATACAAATGTACGTTACTTTATGTATATTTTTTTTCATTTCATACAAATTTACATTATTTATGTGTATTTTGTACATGTATTTAAATACAAATCTAACTAGTTATATGTGTATTTTGTATATCTATTTTCATACAAATTGAAATTACTTTTGTGTATTTTTGTATATATTTTTATATAAATTTTCTTTATTTTATGTGTATTTTGTATATTTATTTTCTTATAAATATACGTTCTTTTATCGAAATTTTTTTTTATTTATATTGATACTAATTTACATTATTTGAGGTATATTTAGTATATATATTTTTATTCTTATTTACTTCATTTTATATGTATTTTGTTTGTATATTTTCATAAAAATTTACTCTATTTTATGAATATTCGTAAATATATTTTGATACAAATTTACATTATTGATGTGTATTTTGCATATCTATTTCAAAACAAATTTACTTTATTGTATGTGCATTTTGTATATTTATTATAATACAAATTTAATTTTTTTACAAGTATTTTTCTATATATATTTTTTATACAAATATGCGTTATTATATGAGTATTTTATCTTTATTTTCTTACAAATTTACATTATTTTATTGATATTCTGTTTATTTATTTTGATACGATTTATCATTATTCCCTGTGTATTTTGTATATATATTTTTATACATATTTACATCATTTAATGTATATTTTGTATAAATATTTTATCCAAAGTTACATTATTTTATGTGTATTTGTTTATATATTTTCATACAAATTTACATTATTTAATGTGTATTTTGTATATATATTTTTCTACGTATTGATATTATTTTATGTGTATTTTGTATATACATTTTCATAAAAATTTACGTTATTTTATTGTGTGTATTCGTATATATTTTGATACAAATTTTATACAAATTCTTGTTATTTAATGTGTATTTGTATATTTATATTTATACAAATACACTTTCTTTGATTTTTTTTTTTTTGTATATATTTTTATACAAATTTTCTTTATTTTATGTGTATTTTTTATATTTATTTATCTAAAAATATACGTTCTTTTATCGGAATTTTATTTATTTATTTTGATACGAATTTCCATTATATTTTATCGGAATTTTATTTATTTATTTTGATACAAATTTTATACAAATTCTTGTTATTTAATGTGTATTTGTATATTTATATTTATACAAATACACTTTCTTTGATTTTTTTTTTTTTTGTATATATTTTTATACAAATTTTCTTTATTTTATGTGTATTTTTTATATTTATTTATCTAAAAATATACGTTCTTTTATCGGAATTTTATTTATTTATTTTGATACGAATTTACATTATTTTAGGTGTATTTGGTATATATATTTTTATACTTATTTATTTCATTATATATGTATTTTGTATGTATATTTTCATAGAAATTTATTCTATTTTATGTGTATTCGTATATATATTTTGAAACAAATTTACATTATTTAAGTGTATTTTGCATATTTATATCAATATAAATTTACTTTATTGTATGTGCATTTTGTATATTTATTTTAATACAAATTAGATTATTTTATGTGTATTTTTGTAAATATATTTTTATGCAAATATGCGTTATTATATGGGTATTTTGCATCTTTATTTTCATACAAATTTACATTATTTTATTGGTATTCTGTTTATTTATTTTGATACGATTTAACATTATTCTATGTGTATTTTGTATATTTTTTTATACATATTTACATTATTTAATGTTTATTTTGAATATATATATTATCCAAATTTACGTTATTTTATGTGTATTTGTTTATATATTTTCATATAAATTTACATTATATATAAAATAAATATACGAAATGCACACACAATAAGGTAGATTTGTATTGATATAGATATGCAAAATACTCATAAAACAATGTAAATTTGTTTCAAAATATATATACGAATACACATACAATAACGTAGATTTCTATAAAAATAGATATGCAAAATACACATAAAATAAGCTAAATTTGAATTAAAATATATATACAAAGTACATAAAATAATGTAAATTTGTATCAAAAAATTTATAAAAATACACATATACTAAAGTGAATTTGTATAAAAATATATAAACAAAATACTCATTAAATAATGTAAGTACGTATAAAAAAAATTGGTACAAAATACACATATAATAATGTAATTCGTATCAAAATAAATAAACAAAATACCAATAAAATAATGTAAATTTGTATGAGAAAACATATACAAAATACACTTAAAATAACGCAAATTTCTATAAAAATATATGTACAAAAATGCACATAAAATAAAGTAAATTTGCAAAAAAATATATATACAAAACACACATTAAATAATGTACATGCGTATAAAAATATGTATACAAAATACATATGAAATAATCTAAATTCGTATCGAATTAAATTAACAAAATACCAATAAAATAATGGAATTTTGGATGAAAATATATATAGAAAATACACATAAAATATCCTAAATACAAATACAAATATACACATAAAATAATTTAAAATTGAATGAAATAAATATACAAAATAAACATAAAATAAGGTAAAATTGTAATGAAATATATGTACAAAATACACATAAAATAATAAAAATTTGTATGAAAATATTTATATACAAATACACATAAAATAACATGAATTAGTATAAAAATATATATTCAAAATAAAAATTAAATAATGTATAAAAATATATACAAAGTACATATCAAATAAAGTAAATTCTTATCAAAATAAATCAACAAAATACCAATAAAATGATACATATTTTTATGAAAATAAATTTACAAAATACACATAACATAAGTAATATTGTATTAAAATATAAAAAAAAATACCCAGAAATAATTTAAATTTGTATGAAAATAGATATGCAAAATACACATAAAACTAGGTAAATTTCTTTTAAAATAAATATACAAAATAATCATAAGATATTGTAAATTTGTGTCAACATATATCAACAAATACACGTAACGTAACGTAACGTAACGTAACGTAAATTTGTATAAAATATATGTACAAAATACACATTAAATTAAGGACAAATCTATAAAAAAATATATACAAAATACATATAGAATAATGTAAAATCGTATCAAAATAAATGAACAGAATATCAATAAAATAATGTAAATATCTATGAAAATAAAGATGCAAAATACCCATAAAATAACGCATATTTGCATAAAAATATATATACAAAAATACACATAAAATAATTAAATTTGTAGTAAAATAAATATACAAAATGCACATACAATTAGGTAAATTTGTATTGAAATAGATATGCAAAATACACATTAAATAATGTAAATTTGTATTAAAATATATATACGAAAACACATGAAATAACGTAGATATCTATAAAAATATATATACAAAATACACATAAAATGAAGTAAATACGTATAAAAAAATGTATACAAAATACTCATAAAATAATGTAAATTCGTATCAAAATAAATAAACAAAATACCAATAAAAGAATGTGTATTTGTATAAATATAAATATACAAAATATACATAAAATAACGTAAATTTATATAAAACTATATACAAAAATATACAGAAGTAATTAAATTTGTATGAAAATAGATATACAAAATACACACAAAATAAGCTAAATTTGAATTGAAATATATATACAAAATACATAAAATAAAGTAAATTTGTATCAAAATATTTATACAAATACTCATAATAATAACGTAAATTTGTATAAAAATCTATAAACAAAATACACATTAAATAATGTAAATACGTATAAAAAATATGTACAAAATACACATATAATCATGTAATTCGTATCTAAATAAATAAACAAAATACCAATAAAATAATGTAAATTTGTATGAGAAAACATATACAAAATACACATAAAATAACGCAAATTTCTATAGAAATATATGTACAAAAATGCACATAAAATTAATTTGCATAAAAATATATATACAAAACACACATTAGATAATGTAAATGAGTATAAAAATATGAATACAAAATACCTATGAAATAATCTAAATTCGTATCGAATTAAATTAAGAATATACCAATAAAATAATGTAATTTTGGATGAAAATATATATAGAAAATACACATAAAATAATCTAAATACAAATACAAATATACACATAAAATAATTTAAAATTGATTGAAATAAATATACAAAATAAACATAAAATAAGGTAAATTTGTAATGAAATATATGTAAAAATACACATAAAATAATATAAATTTGTATGAAAATATATATACACATACACATAAAATAACATGAATTTCTATAAAATTTGTATCAAAATATATACGAATACACACAATAAAATAACGTAAATTTTGATGAAAATGTATATACAAAATACACATTAAATAATTTAAATACGTAGAAAAATATATATACAAAATACACATAAAATAATGTAAATTCGTAACAAAATAAATAAAAAAAATTCTAATAAAAGAATGTATATTTGTAGGAAAATATATATACAAAATACAAATAAAATAGCCAAAATTTTTATAAAAATATATACAAAAATACACACAAATAAATTAATTTTGTTTGAAAATAGATAAGCAAAATACACATAAATTTAGGCAAATTTGTATTGAAATACATATACAAAATACACATAAAATAATGTAAATTTGTATGAAAATATATAAACAAATACACATAAAATAACGTAAATTTGTATAAAATATATTTGCAAGATACACATTAAATAATGTAAATATGTATAAAAAAATATATACAAAAAACAAATAGAATAATGTAAAATCGTATCAAAATAAATACACAGAATATTAATAAAACAATCTAAATTTGTATTAAAATAAAGATGCAAAATTCCCATAAAATAGCGCATTTTTTATAAAAATATATATACCAAAATTCATTTAAAAAATATTTAAATTTGTATTGAAATAAATATACAAAATGCACATACAATAAGGTAAATTGGTATTGAAAGAGATATGCAAAAATACATATAAAACAATGTAAATTTGTCTCAAAATATATATACAAATACACTTAAAATAACGTAGATTTCTATTAAAATATATATACAAAACACACATAAAATTAAGTAAATACGTATAAAAAATGTATTAAAAATACACATAAAATAAAGTAAACTCGAATCAAAACAAATAAACAAAATGCCAATAAAAGAATGTGTATTTGTATAAATATAAATATACAAAATACACATAAAATAACGTAAATTTGTATAAAACTATATACAAAAATACACAAAAGTAATTAAATTTGTATGAAAATAGATATACAAAATACACATAAAATAAGCTAAATTTAAATTGAAATATATATACAAAATACATAAAATAATGTAAATTTGTATCAAAATATTTATACAAATACACATATAATAACGTAAATTTGTATAAAAATATGTAAACAAAATACTCATTAAATACTTTAAATACGTATAAAAAATATGTACAAAATACACATATAATAATGTAATTCGTATAAAAATAAATAAATAAAATAGCAATAAATTAATGTAAATTTGTAAGAGAAAACATCTACAAAATACACATAAAATAACGCAAATATCTATAAAAATATATGTACAAAAATGCACGTAAAATGAAGTAAATTTGCAGAAAAATATATACAAAACACACATTAAATAATGTAAATACGTATATAAACATGTATACAAAATACCTATGAAATAATCTAAATTCGTATCGAATTAAATTAACAAAATACCAATAAAATAATGTAATTATGGATGAAAATATATAATAGAAAATACACATAAAATAACATAAATACAAATAAAATATACACATAAAAGGTAAATTTGTATTAAAATAGATATGCAAAATACACATCAAATAATGTAGATTTATATTAAAATATATATACGAAAACATAAAATAAAGTAAATTTCTATGAAAATATATATACAAAATACACATAAAATGATGTAAATACGTATAAAATATATATAAAAAATACACCTAAAATGAGGTAAATTCGTCTCAAATTCAATAAACTAAATTTTTCATAAAAGAATGTATATATGTAGGAAAATATATACAAAATAAAATATAAAATAGCTAAAATTTGTATAAAAATATATACAAAATTACACAAAAATAGTTTCAAATTGTATGGAAATAGATATACAAAATGCACATAAAATTTGGTAAATTTGTATTGAAGTACATATACAAAATACACATAAAATAATGTAAATTTGAATGAAAATAAATAAACAAATAAACATAAAGTAACATATATTTGTATAAAATATATATAGAAAATGCACATTAAATAATGTAAAAATGTAGAATAAAATACATACAAAATACACATAGAATAATGTAAAATCGTATCAAAATAAAAACACAGAATATCAATAAAATAATGTAAATTTGTATGAAAATAAAGATGCAAAATTATAGAATTATAGAAGTATGTATACAAAAACACACATCAAATAATTAAATATGTATTAGAATAAATATACAAAATGCACATCAATATGGAAAATTTGTATTGAAATAGATATGGAAAAGACACATAAAACAATGTAAATTTATTTCAAAATATATATACGAATACACATAAAAACGTAAATTTTGAATAAAAATATATATAAAAAATACATACAAAAATACACAAAGATAATTTAAATTTGTATGAAAATACATATACAAAATTTACATAAAATTAGGTAAATTTGTATTGAAATACAAATACAAAATACACATAAAATAATGTAAATTTGAATGAAAATATATAAAAAAATTCACTTCAAATAACGTAAATTTGTATAAAATATATATACAAAATACACATTAAATAATGCAAATATGTATGAAAAAATATACACAAAACACAAAGAGAATAGTGTAAAATTGTATCAAAATAAATACACAGAATATTAATTAAAATAATGTAAATTTGTATGAAACTAAAGATGCAAAATACCCATAAAATAAAGCATTTTTTTTATAAAATATATATATACCAAAATACACATAAAATATTTAAATTTGTATTAAAATAAATATACAAAATGTACATTCATTAAGGTAAATTTGTATTGAAATAAATATTCAAAATACATATAAAACAATGTAAATTTGTTTCAAAATATATGTACGAATACAAAAAATAACGTAGATTTCTATCTAAATATATATACAAAATACACATAAAATGAAGTAAATACGTCTAAAAAAATGTATACAAAATACACATAAAATAATGTAAATTGATATCAAAATAGATAAACAAAATACCAATAAAAGAATGAGTATTTTTATGAATAAAAATATACAAAATACACATAAAATAACGTAAATTTGTATAAAACTTTATATAAAAATACACGGAAGTAATTAAATTTGTATGAAAATAGATATACTAAATACACTTAAAATAAGCTAAGTTTGAATTGAAATATATATACAAAATACATAAAATAATGTAAATTTGTATCAAACTATTTATGTAAATACACATATAATAACGTAAATTTGTATAAAAATATATAAACAAAATACACAATAAATAATGTTTATACGTATAAAAGATATGTACAAAATACACATATAATAATATAATTCGTATCAAAATAAATAAACAAAATACCAATAAAATAATGTAAATTTGTATGAGAAAACATATACAAAATACACATAAAAGAACGGAAATTTCTATAAAAATATATGTACAAAAATGCACATAAAATAAAATAAATTTGCATAAAAATATATATACAAAACACACATTAAATAATGTAAATGCGGATAAAAATATGTATACAAAATACCTATGAAATAATCTAAATTTTTATCGAATTACATTATGAAAATATTAATAAAATAATGTAATTTTTGGATGAAAATATATATAGAAAATACACATAAAATAGCCTAAATACAAATACAAATATACACATAAAATAATTTAATATTAAATGAAATAAATATACAAAATAAACTTAAAATAAGCTAAGTTTGAAACGAAAAATATGTACAAAATACACATAAAATAATGTAAATTTATATGAAAATATATATTCAAATACACATAAAATACCATGAATTTGTATAAAAATATATATTCAAAATAAATATTAAATAATGTAAATGCGTATAAAAATATATATACAAAGTACATATAAAATAATGTAAATTCTTATCGAAATAAATCAACAAAATACCAATAAAATAATATATATTTGAATGAAAATAAATTTACAAAATACACATAACAGATCCAAAATTTGTATTAAAATATATACAAAAATACATAGAAATAACTTGAATTTGTTTCAAAATAGATATAAAAAATACACATAAAACTAGGTAAATTTCTTTTGAAATATATATACAAAATACCCATAAAATATTGTAAAATTGTATCAAAATATATAAACAAATACACATAAAATAACGAAGATTTGTATGAAAAATATATATAAAATACACATAGAATAATGTGAAATCGTATCAAAATGAATGAGCAGAATATCAATAAAATAATGTAAATTTGTATGAAAATAAAGATGCAAAATACACATAAAATAAAGCATATTTTTATAAAAAATACATATACAAAAATACACATAGTATAATTAAATTTGTATTAAAATTAATATACAAAATGCATATACAATAAGGTAAATTTGTATTGAAAAAATATGCAAAATTTACATAAAAGTGTAAATTTGTTTCTAAATCTATATACGAATACACATAAAATAACGTAGATTTCTATAGAAATATATATACAAAATACACATGAAATGATGTAAATACGTATAAAAATATATATTAAAAAAACACATTAAATAATGTAAACTCGAGTCAAAATAAATAAAAAAATATCAATAAAAGAATGTGCATTTGTATGGAAAAAGATATACAACATACACATAAAATAACCTAAATTTGTATAAAACTATATGCAAAAATACACAAAAATATTTTAAATTTGTATGAAAATAAATATGCAAAATACACATCAAATTAGGTAAATTTGTATTGAAATACATATACAAAATACACAAAAAATAATGTAAATTTGAATGAAAATATATAAACATATACACTTAAATAACGTAAATTTGTATCAAATATATATACAAAATACACATTAAATAATGTATATATGTATAAAAAAAAATATATACTAAACACAAATAGAATAATATAAAATCGTATCAAAATAAATACACAGAATATTAATAAAATAATGTAGTTTTGAATGAAAATTAAGATGCAAAATACCCATAAAATAACGCATTTTATATAAAAATATGTATACGAAAACACAAATTATTTGAATTTGTATTAAAATAAAAATACAATATGCACATACAATAAGGTAAATTTGTATTGAAATAGATGTGCAAAATACATATAAAACAATGTAAATTTTTTTCAAGATATATGTAGGAATACACATAAAATAACGTAGATTTCTATAAAAAGATGTATACAAAATACACATAAAATAATGTAAACTCGTATCAAAATAAATAAACAAAATACTAATAAAAGAATGTGTGTTTCTATAAATATAAATATACAAAATACACATAAAATAACGTAAATTTATATTAAACTATATACAAAAAAACACAAAAGTAATTAAATTTGTTTGGAAATAGATATACAAAATACAAATAAAATAAACTAAATTTGAATTGAAATATATATACAAAATACATAAAATAATGTAAATTTGTATCAAAATACTTATACAAATACACATATAATAACGTAAATTTGTATAAAAATATATAAACAAAATACACATTAAATAATGTAAATACGTATAAAAAAATTATGTACAAAATACACAAATAATCATGTAATTCGTATCAAAATAAATAAACAAAATACCAATAAAATAATTTAAATTTGTATGAGAAAACATATACAAAATACACATAAATAACGCAAATTTCAATAAAAATATATGTACAAAAATGCACATAAAATAAAGTAAATTTAAAGTAAAAAATATATATATATATATATATATATATATATATATATATATATATATATATATATATATATATATATATATATATATATATATATATATATATATATATATATATATATATATATACAAAACACACATTAAATAATATAAATGCGTATAAAAATATGTATACAAAATACCTATGAAATAATCTAAATTCATATCGAATTAACAAAATACCAGTAAAATAATGTAATTTTGGATGAAAATATATATAGAAAATACACATAAAATAACCTAAATACAAATAAAAATATACACATTAAATAAATTAAAATTGAATGAAATAAATATACAAAATAAACATAAAATAAGGTAAATTTGTAATGAAATATATGTAAAAATACATATAAAATAATGTAAATTTGTATGAAAATATATATACAAATACACATAAAATAACATGAATTTGTTTAAAGTTTGTATCAAGATATATACGAATACAGACAATAAAATAACGTAAATTTTTATGAAAATGTTTATACAAAATACACATAAAATAATTTAAATACGTAGAAAAATATATGTACAAAATACACATAAAATAATGTAAATTCGTATAAAAAAATAAACAAAATTCCAATAAAAGAATGTATATTTGAAGGAAAATATATATACAAAATACAAATAAAATAACTAAATTTTGTATAAAAATATAAACAAAAATACTCAAAAATAAATTAAATTTGTATGACAATAGATATGCAAAATACACATAAAATTAGGCAAATTTGTATTGGAATACATATACAAAATACGCATAAAATAATGTAAATTTGTATGAAAATATATAAACAAATACACATAAAATAACGTAGATTTGTATAAATATATATGCAAGTTACACATTAAATAATGTAAATATGGATAAAATAATATATACAAAAAACAAATAGAATAATATAAAATCGTATCAAAATAAATACACAGAAGATTAATAAAATAATGTAAATTTGTATGAAAATAAAGATGCAAAATTCCCATAAAATAGCGCATTTCTTATAAAAATATATATACCAAAACACACATAAAATATTTAAATTTGTATTGAAATAAATATACAAAATGCACATACAATAAGGTAAATTTGTATTGAAAGAGATATGCAAAAATACATATAAAACATTGTAAATTTGTTTCAAAATATATATACAATTACACTTAAAATAACGTAATTTCTATAAAAATATATATACAAAATACACATAAAATTGAGTAAATGCGTATAAAAAAATGTATACAAAATACACATAAAATAATGTAAATTCGAATAAAAATAAATAAACAAAATACCAATAAAAGAATGTGTAATTGTATAAATATAAATATACAAAATACACATGCAAAATAAACATAAAATAAGGGAAATTTGTAATGAAATATATGTACAAAATACACATAAAATAATGTAAATTTATAGGAAAATATATATACAAATACACATAAAATACCATGAATTTGTATAAAAATATATGTTCAAAATAAATATTAAATAATGTAAATGCGTATAAAAATATATATACAAAGTACATATAAAATAATATTAATTCGTATTAAAATAAATCAACAAAATACCAAGAAAATAATATATATTTGAATGAAAATAAATTTACAAAATACACATAACATAACTAAAATTTCTATAAAAATATATACAAAAATACATAGAAATAATTTGAATTTGTATGAAAATATATATACAAAATACACATAAGACTAGGTAAATTTCTTTTTAAATATATATAAAAAATACCCATAAAATATTGTAAATTTGTGTCAAAATATATAAACAAATACACATAAAATAACGTAGATTTGTATGAAAAATATACAAAATACACATAGAATAATGTCAAATCGTATCAAAATGAATAAGCAAAATATTAATAAAATAATGTATATTTTTATGAAAATAAAGATGCAAAATAACCATAAAATAAAGCATATTTTTTATAAAAATACATATACAAAAATGCACATAGAATAATTAAATTTGTATTAAAATTAATATACAAAACGCATATACAAAAAGGTAAATTTGTATTGAAAAAATATGCAAAATACACATAAAAGTGTTAATTTGTTTCAAAATCTATATACGAATACATATAAAATATCGTAGATTTCTATAGAAATATATATACAAAATACACATGAAATGATGTAAATACGTATAAAAATATATATACAAAATACACATTAAATAATGCAAATTCGCGTTGAAATAAATAAACAAAATATCAATAAAAGAATGTGTATTTGTATGAAAATAGATATACAAAATAAACATAAAATAACCTAAATTTGTATAAAACTATATACAAAAATACACAAAAATAATTTAAATTTGTTTGAAAATAAATATACAAAATACACATCAAATTAGGTAAATTTGTATTGAAATACATATACAAAATACACATAAAATAATGTAAATTTGAATGAAAATATATAAACATATACACTTAAAATAACGTAAATTTGTATCAAATATATATACAAAATACACATTAAATAATGTAAATATGTATAAAAAATCTATACAAAACACAAATAGAATAATGTAAAATCGTATCAAAATAAATACACAGAATATTAATAAAGGAATGTAAATTTGTATGAAAATAAAGATGCAAAATACCAATAAAATAACGCATTTTTTATTAAAATATATATACCAAAATACACATAAAATATTGAAATTTGTATTAAAATAAATATACAAAATGCACATACAATAAGGTAAATTTTTATTGAAATAGATATGCAAAATACATATAAAACAATGTAAATTTGTTTCAAAATATATATACGAATACACATAAAATAACGTAGATTTCTATAAAAATACATATACAAAATACACATAAAATTAAGTAAATACGTATAAAAAAAATGTATACAAAATACACATAAAATAATGTAAATACACATAAAATAACATGAATTTGTATAAAATTTGTATCAAAATATATACGAATACACATAATAAAATAACCTAAATTTTTATGAAAATGAATATACAAAATACAAATAAAACAATTTAAATACGCAGAAAAATATATATGCAAAATACACATAAAATAATGTAAATTCGTATCAAAATAAATAAACAAAATTCCAATAAAAGAATGTATATTTGTAGGAAAATATATATACAAAATACAAATAAAATAACTAAAATTTGTATAAAAATATATACAAAAACACACAAAAATAATTTAAATTTGTTTGAAAATAGATATGCAAAATACACATAAAGTTAGGCAAATTTGTATTGAGATACATATACAAAACACACATAAAATAATGTAAATTTGTATGAAAATATATAAACAAATACACATCAAATAACGTAAATTTTGATAAAATATATATATACAAAATATACATTAAATATTTTAAATATGTATAAAAATATATATACAAAATACTCATAAAATAATGTTAAATCGTATCAAAATATTTAAACAGAATATCAACAAAATAATGTAAACTTATATGAAAATAAAGATGCAAAATACCCATATAATAACGCATATTGTGTAATAATATATATATACAAAAAAAAACATATGAATAAATAAATTTGTATTAAAATAAATATACAAATTGCACATACAATAAAGTAAATTTGTATTGAAATAGATATGCAAAATACACATCAATAATATAAATTTGGATATAAATATATATACGAATACTCATAAAATAGAGTAAATTTCTATGAAAATATACATACAAAATACATATAAAATGATGTAAATAAGTATAAAAATATAAATACCAAATATACCTCAAATAATGTAAATTCGTATCAAAATAAATAAACAAAATTCCGATAAAAGAACGTATATTTGTAGGAAAATATATATACAAAATACACATAAAATAACGAAAATTTATATAAAAATATATACAAAAATACCCAAAAATATTTTCAATTTGTATGAAAATAAATATACAAAATACACATATAATTACTTAAATTTGTATTTAAATACATGTACAAAATACACATAAAATAATGTAAATTTGTATGAAATGAAAACAAATACACATAAAGTAACGTACATTTGTATAATATATATATATATATATATATATATATATATATATATATATATATATATATATATATATATATATATATATATATATATATATATATATATATATATATGTTGTTCATTGATGATCTTCTTTCCAAAACGAACTGTCCTATCCATTAATACGCCGATGATTCCACTCTGCATTATTCAACTTCTTTTAATAGAAGACCCACCCTTCAGGAACTTAACGACTCAAGGCTGGAGACTGCAGAACGCTTAGCCTCAGACCTTACTATTATTTCCGATTGGGGCAAGAAGAACCTGGTGTCCTTCAACGCCTCAAAAACACAGTTTCTCCACCTATCCACTCGACACAATCTTCCAAACAACTATCCCCTATTCTTCGACAACACCCAGCTATCACCTTCCTCAACACTAAACATTCTCGGTCTATCCTTAACTCAAAATCTCAACTGGAAACTTCATATCTCATCTCTTACTAAATCAGCTTCCTCGAGGCTGGGCGTTTGGTACCGTCTCCGCCAGTTCTTCTCCCCTGCACTTTTGCTGTCCATATACAGGGGCCTTGTCCGCCCTCGTATGGAGTATGCATCTCATGTGTGGGGGGGCTCCACTCACACAGCTCTTCTGGACAGAGTGGAGGCTAAGGCTCTTCGTCTCATCAGCTCTCCTCCTCATACTGATAGTCTTCTACCTCTTAAATTCCGCCGCAATGTTGCCTCTCTTTCTATCTTCTATCGATATTTCCACGCTGACTGCTCTTCTGAACTTGCTAACTGCATGCCTCCCCCCCTCCCGCGGCCCCGCTGCACTCGACTTTCTACTCATGCTCATCCCTATACTGTCCAAACCCCTTACGCAAGAGTTAACCAGCATCTTCACTCTTTCATCCCTCACGCTGGTAAACTCTGGAACAATCTTCCTTCATCTGTATTTCCTCCTGCCTACGACTTATACTCTTTCAAGAGGAGGGTATCAGGACACCTCTCCTCCCGAAACTGACCTATCTTTCGGCCACCTCTTTGGATTCTTTTTAGGAGCAGTGAGTAGCAGGCTTTTTTTTATTAATGTTTGCTTTTGTGTGCCTTGAACTGTCTCCTTTGCTGTAAAAAAATATATATATAGATATATATATATATATATATATATATATATATATATATATATATATATATATATATATATATATATATATATATATATATACAAAATACACATAGAATAATGTAAAATCGAATCAAAATAAATACACAGAATATCAATAAAATAATGTAAATTTGTATGAAAATAAAGATGCAAAATACCCATAAAATAAAGCATATTTTAATAAAAATACATATACAAAAATACATATATAATAATTAAATTTATATTAAAATTAATATATTCAATATATATATACAATAAGGTAAATTTGTATTGAAAAATTATGAAAAATACACATAAAACAGTGTAAATTTGTTTCAAAATATATATACGAATACACATAAAATAACGTAGATTTCTATAGAAATATATATACAAAATACACACCAAATGATGTAAATACGTATAAAAATATATATACAAAATACACATTAAATAATGTAAATTCGCGTCAAAATAAATAAACAAAATATCAATAAAAGAATGTGTATTTCTATTAAAATAGATATACAAAATACACATGAAACAACCTAAATTTGTATTAAACTATAGAAAAAAATACAAAAAAATAATTTAAATTTGTATGAAAATAAATATACAAAATTCACATAAAATTAGGTAAATTTGTATTTAAATGCATATACAAAATACTCTTAAAATAATGTTAATTTGAATGAAAATATATAAACAAATACACTGAAAATAATGTAAATTTCTATAAAATATATATACAAAATACACATCAAATAATTTATATATATATATATATATATATATATATATATATATATATATATATATATATATATATATATATATATATATATATATATATATATATATATATATATATACAAAACACAAATAGAATAATGTAAAATCGTATCAAAATATATACACAGAATGTTAATAAAATAATATAAATTTGTATGAAAATATATATACAAATAACCATAAAATAACATAAATTTGTATAAAATTTGTATCAAAATATATACGAATATACACAATAAAATAACGTAAATTTTTATGAAAATGTATAACAAAATACACATAAAATAATTGAAGTACGTAGAAAAATATATATACAAAATGCACTTAAAATAATGTAAATTCGTATCAAAATAAATAAACAAAATTCCAATAAAAGAATGTATATTTGTAGGAAAATATATATACAAAATACAAAGAAAATAACTAAAATTTGTATAAAAATATAAACAAAAATACTCAAAAATAAATTAAATTTGTTTGAAAATAGATATGCAAAATACACATAAAATTAGGCAAATTTGTATTGAAATACTTATACAAAATACACATAAAATAATTTAAATTTGTATAAAAATATATAAACAAATACACATAGAATAACGTAAATTTGTATAAAATATATATGCAAGATACACATTAAATAATGTAAATATGTATAAAAAAATATATACAAAAAACAAATAGAATAATATAAAATCGTATCAAAATAAATACACAGAATATTAATAAAATAATGTAAATCTGTATGAAAATAAAGATGTAAAATTCCCATAAAATAGCGCATTTTTTTATAAAAATATATATACCAAAATACACAAAATATTTAAATTTGTATTGAAATAAACATACAAAATGCACATACCATAAGGTAAATTTGTATTGAAAGAGATATGCAAAAATACTATAAAACAATGTAAATTTGTTTTAAAATATATATACGAATACACATAAAATAACGAAGATTTCTATAAAAATATATATACAAAACATACATAAAATTAAGTAAATACGTATAAAAAATGTGTACAAAATACACATAAATTGATATAAATTCGAATCAAAATAAATAAACAAAATACCAATAAAAAAATGTGTATTTGTATAAATATAAATATATAAAATGCACATAAAATAACGTAACCTTGTATAAAACTATATACAAAAAAAAGTAATTAAATTTGTATGAAAATATATATATACAAAATACATATAAAATAAGCTGAATTTTAATTGAAATATATATACAAAATACATAAAATAATGTAAATTGTTATCATAATATTTATACAAATACACATATAATTACGTAAATTTGTATAAAAATATATAAACAAAATACTCCTTACATACTTTAAATACGTATAAAAAAATATGTACAAAATACACATATAATAATGTAACTCGTATCAAAATAAATAAACAAAATACCAATAAATTAATGCAAATTTGTATGAAAAAACATATACAAAATGCACATAAAATAGCGCAAATTTCTATTAAAATAATGCACATGAAATAAAAATATATATATATATATATATATATATATATATATATATATATATATATATATATATATATATATATATATATATATATATATATATATATATATATATATATATATATATATATATATATATATATATATATATATATACAAAACACACATTAGATAATGTAAATGGGTATAAAAATATGTATACAAAATACCTATGAAATGATCTAAATTCTTATCGAATTAAATTGAGAAAATACCACTAAAATAATGTAATTTTGGATAAAAATATATATAGAAAATACACTTAAAATAACCTAAATACAAATACAAATATACACATAAAATAATTTAAAATTGAATGAAATAAATATATTAAATAAACATAAAATAATGTAAATTTCTAATGAAATATATGTAAAAATACACATAAAATAATATAAATTTGTATGAAAATATATATACAACATGAATTTGAATAAAATTTGTATCAAAATATATACGAATAGACACAATCAAATAACGTAAATTTTTATGAAAATGTATCTACAAAATACACATAAAATAATTTAAATACATAGAAAAATATATATACAAAATACACATAAAATAATGTAAATTCGTATCAAAATAAATAAAAAAATTCCAATAAAAGAATGTATATTTGTAAGTAAATATATATACAAAATACAAATAAAATAACTAAAATTTGTATAAAAATATAAACAAAATTACTCAAAAATAAATTAAATTTGTTTGAAAATAGATATGCAAAATACACATAAAATTAGGCAAATTTGTATTGAAATACATATACAAAATACACATAAAATAATGTAAATTTTTATGAAAATATATAAACAAATACACATAAAAAAACGCAAATTTCTATAAAAATATATGTACAAAAATGCACGTAAAATAAAGTAAATTTGCATAAAAATATATATACAAAACACACATTAAATAATGAAAATGCGTATAAAAATATGTATACAAAATATCTATGAAATAATCTAAATTCGTATCGAATTATATTAACAAAATACCAATAAAATAATTTAATTATGGAAAAAATATATATAGAAAATACACATACAATAACCTAAATACAAAAACAAATATACACATAAAATAATTTAAAATTGAATGAAATAAATATACAAAATAAAGATAAAATAAGGTAAATTTGTAATGAAATATATAAACAAAATACATATAAAATAATGTCAATTTGTATGAAAATATATATACAAATACACATAAAATAACATGAATTTGTATAAAAATATATATTCCAAATATACATTAAATAATGTAAATGCTTATGAAAATATATATACAAAGTACATATAAAATAATATAAATTCGTATCAAAATAAATCAACAAAATACAAATAAAATAATATATATTTGAATGAAAACAAATTTACAAAATTCACATAACATAACTAAAATTTGTTTTAAAATATATACAAAAATACCCAGAAATAATTTGAATTTGTATGAAAATAGATATACAAAATGCACATGAAACTAGGTAAATTTTTTTTGAAATATATATACAAAATGCCCATAAAATATTGTAAATTTGTGTCAAAATATATAAACAAATACACATAAAATAATGTAAATTTGTATAAAATGTATATACAAAATACACATTAAATAATGGAAAAATATATAAAAAATATATACAAAATACACAGAGAATAATGTAAAATCGTATCAAAATAAATGATCAGAATATCAATAAAATAATGTAAATTTCTATGAAAATAAAGATGCAAAATACCCATATAATAACAAATATTTGTATAAAAATATATATACAAAAATACACATAAAATAATTAAATTTGTATTAAAACAAATATACAAAATGCACGTACAATAAGGTAAATTTGCATTGAAATAGATATGCAAAATACACATCAAATAATGTAGATTTGTATTAATATATATATACGAAAACACATAAAATAAAGTAAATTTCTTTGAAAATATATATACAAAATACACATAATATGATGTAAATACGTATAAAAACATATATACAAAATACACCTAAAATAAGGTGAATTCGTCACAAATTCAATAAACTAAATTATTATAAAAGAATGTATATATGAAGGAAAATAATTATACAAAATAATATATCAAATAACTAAAATTTGTATAAAAATATATACAAAAATACACAAAAATAATTTCAAATTGTATGGAAAAAGATATACAAAATACACATAAAATTTGGTAAATTTGTATTGAAATACATATTCAAAATACACATAAAATAAGGTAAATTTGTATGAAAATATATAAACAAATAGACATTAAGTAACATATATTTGTATAAAATATATATAGAAAATGCACATTAAATAATGTAAATATGTAAAATAAAATACATACAAAACACACACAGAATAATGTAAAAAGGTATCAAAATAAATACACAGAATATCAATAAAATAATGTAAATTTGTATGAAAATAAAAAAAAAAAAAAAATAAAAAAAAAAAAAAAATTTTATAAAAAAAAAAAATAACAACATCAAATAAATAAATTTCAAATAAATAAAATAAATATACAAAATGCACATACAATATGGTAAATTTGTATTGAAATAGATATGAAACACAAAAAAAAAAAATAAAATTAAAAAAAAAAATACACATAAAAAAAACGTAAACTTCTATAAAAATATGTATAAAAAATACATAAAAAATACACAAAATTAATTTAAATTTGTATTAAAATAAATATACAAAATACACATAAAATTAGGTAAATTTGTATTGAAATACATATACAAAATACACATAAAATAACGTAAATTTGAATGAAAATATATAAACAAATGCACTTTAAATAACGTAAATTTGTATAAAATATATATACAAAATACACATTAAATAATGCAAATATGTTTGAAAAAAATATATACAAAACACAAATAGAATAGTGTAAAATCCTATCAAAATAAATACACAGAATATTAATAAAATAATGTAAATTTGTATGAAAATAAAGATGCAGAATACCAATAAAATAACGCATTTTTTATTAAATATATATATACCATAATACACATAAAACATTTTAATTTGTATTAAAATAAATATACAAAATGCATATTCATTAAGGTAAATTTGTATTGAAATAGATATGCAAATTACATATAAAACAATGTAAATTTGTTTCAAAATATATCTTCGAATACATATAATAACGTAGATTTCTATAAAAATATATAAAAAAAATACACATAAAATGAAGTAAATACGTATAAAAAAATGTATACAAAATACACATATAAATTTGGATGAAAATATATATACAAATACACATCAAATAACATGAATTTGTATAAAATTTGTATCAAAATATATACGAATACACTCAATAAAATAACGTATATTTTTATGAAAATGTATATACAAAACACACATAAAATGATTTAAATACGTAGAAAAATATATATACAAAATAAACATAAAATAATGTAAACTCGTATCAAAATAAATAAACAAAATTCCAATAAAAGAATGTATATTTGTAGGAAAATATATATACAAAATACAAATAAAATAACTAAAATTTGTATAAAAATATATACAAAAATACACAAAAATAGTTTAAATTTGTAGATATGCAAAATACACATAAAATTAGGCAAATTTGTATTGAAATACATATTCAAAATACACATAAAATATTGTAAATTTATATGAAAATATATAAAAAAATACACATAAAATAACGTAAATTTGGATTAAATATATATACAAAATAAACAGTAAATAATGTAGATATGTATAAAAAAATATATACAAAATACACATAGAATAATGTTAAATCGTATCAAAATAAATAAACAGAATATCAAGAAAATAATGTAAATTTGTGTGAAAATAAAGATGCAAAATACCCATATAATAACGCATTTTTGCATAAAAATATATATACAAAAATACACATAAAATAATTTAATTTGTATTAAAATATATATACAAAATGCACATACAATAAAGTAAATTTGTATTGAAATAGATATGCAAAATACACATCAATAATGTTAATCTTTATCAAAATATATATACGAATACTCATAAAATAGAGTAAATTTCTTTGAAAATATGCATTCAAAATACATATAAAATGATGTAAATAAGTATAAAAATATATATACCAAAGATACTTCAAATAATGTAAGTTCGTATCAAAATAAATAAACAAAATTCCGATAAAAGAACGTATATTTGTCGGAAAATAAATATACAAAATACACATAAAATAACGAAAATTTACATAAAAATATATACAAAAATACACAAAAATAGTTTCAATTTGAATGAAAATAGATATACAAAATACACATATAATTAGTTAAATTTGTATTTAAATACATGTACAAAATACACATAAAATAATGTAAATTTGTATGAAATGAAAACAAATACACATAAAGTAACGTACATTTGTATAAAATATATATACAAAATACACATAGAATAATGTAAAATCGAATTAAAATAAATATACAGAATATCAATAAAATAATGTAAATTTGTATGAAAATAAAGATGCAAAACACCCATAAAATAAAGCATATTTTTTTTAAAAATACATATACAAAGATACACATAGAATAATTAAATTTGTGTTAAAATTAACATACAAAATGCACATACAATAAGGTAGATTTGTATTGAAAAAATATGCAAAATACACATAAAACAGTGTAAATTTGTTTCAAAATATATATACGAATACACCTAAAATAACGTAGATTTCTATAGAAATATATATATATATATATATATATATATATATATATATATATATATATATATATATATATATATATATATATATATATATATATATATATATAAAATACACATGAAATGACGTAAATACGTATAAAAATATATATACAAAATACACATTAAATAATGTAAAATCGCGTCAAAATAAATAAACATAATATCAATAAAAGAATGTGTATTTGTATGAAAATAGATATACAAAATACACATAAAATAACCTAAATTTGTATAAAACTATATACAAAAATACGCAAAAAAAATTTAAATTTGTATGAAAATATATATACAAAATACACATAAAATTAGGTAAATTTGTATTGTAATTCATATACAAAATACACTTAAAATAATGTAAATTTCAAGGAAAATATATAAACAAATACACTTAAAATAACGTAAATTTGAAAAAAATATATATACAAAATACACATTAAATAATGTAATTATGTATAAAAAAATATATACAAAACACAAATAGAATAATGTAAAATCGTATCAAAATATATACACATAATATTAATAAAATATTTAAATTTATATGAAAATTAAGATGCAAAATTCCCATAAAATAGTGCATTTCTTATAAAAATATATATACCAAAATACACATTAAATACTTGAATTTGTATGAAAATAAATATACAAAATGCACATACAATAAGATAAATTTGTATTGAAATAGATATGGAAAATATATATAAAACAATGTAAATTTGTTTCAAAATATATATACGAATACACATAAAATAACGTATATTTCTATAAAAATATATATACAAAATAAACATAAAATGAAGTAAATACGTATAAAAAAATGTATAAAAAATACACATATAAATTTGTATGAAAATATATATACAAATACACATAAAATAACATGAATTTGTATAAAATTTTGATCAAAATATATACGAATAGACACAATAAAATAACGTATATTTTTATGAAAATGTATATACAAAATACACATAAAATAATTTAAATACGTAGAAAAATGTATTTACAAAATACACATAAAATAATTTAAATACGTAGAAAAATGTATTTACAAAATACACATACAATAATGTAAACACGTATCAAAATGAAGAAACAAATTTCCAATAAAAGGATGTATATTTGTACGAAAATATATATACAAAATGCAAATAAAATAACTAAAATTTGTATAAAAATATATACAAAAATACACACAAATAGTTTAAATTTGTTTCAAAATAGATATGCGAAATACACATAAAATTTGGCAAATTTGTATTGAAATACATATACAAAATACACATAAAATAATGTAAATTTGTATGAAAATATATAAACAAATACACATAAAATAACGTATATTTGGATAAAATATATATACAAAATATACAGTAAATAATGTAAATATATATAAAAAAATATATACAAAATACACATAGAATAATGTTAAATCGTATCAAAATAAATAAACAGAATATCAATAAAATAATGTAAATTTGGATGAAAATAAAGATGCAACATACCCATATAAAAACGCATTTTTGCATAAAAATATATATACAAAAATACACATAAAATAATTTAATTTGTATTAAAATAAATATACAAAATGCACATACAATAAAGTAAATTTGTTTTGAAATAGATATGCAAAATGCACATTAATAATGTAAATTTGTATCAAAATATATATACGAATACTCATAAAATAGAGTAAATTTCTATGAAAATATACATACAAAAAACAAATAAAATGATGTAAATAAGTATAAAAATATATATACCAAATATACCTCAAATAATATAAATTCGTATCAAAATAAATAGACAAAATTCCGATAAAAGAACGTATTTAGTTTATTTTATGTGTATTTTGTAAATTTATCTTCATACAAATATACATTCTTTTATTGATATTTTGTTTATTTATTTTGACACAACCTTACTTTATTTAATGTGTATTTTGTATATATATATATATATATATATATATATATATATATATATATATATATATATATATATATATATATATATATATATATATATATATATATATATATATATATATATATATATATATATATATATTGTTTTTTACGTATTTACATAATTTAATGTGTATTTTGTATATATATGTTTCTATAGAAATCTACGTGATTTTATGTGTATTCGTATATATATTTTGAAACAAATTTACATTGTATTTTTGTATATATTTTTATATAAATTTTCGTTACTTTAGGTGTATTTTGTATATTTATTTTCCAACAAATATACTTTCTTTTATCGGAATTTTGTTTATTTGAGGTATATTTGGTATATATATTTTTATACTTATTTACATCATTTTATATGTATTTTGTATGTATATTTTCATAGAAATTTACTCTATTTTATGAGTATTCGTATATATATTTTGATGCAAATTTACATTATTAATGTGTATTATGTATATCTATTTCAATACAAATTTACTTTATTGTATGTGGATTTTGTATATTTATTTTAATACAAATTTAATTATTTTATATGTATTTTTGTATATATATTTTTATACAAATATGCGTTATTATATGGGTATTTTGCATCTTTATTTTCTTACAAATTTTCATTATTTTATTGATATTCTGTTTATTTATTTTGATACGATTTAACTATTTTATGAGTATTTTGTATATATATTTTTATATTTATTTAAAAAGTTTAATTTATATTTTGTATATATATTTTATTCAAATTTACGTTATTTTATGTGTATTTGTTTATATATTTTCATACAAATTTACATTATTTTATGTGTGTTTGTATATGTATTTCAATACAAATTCGCCTAAGTTTATTTGTATTTAGCATATCTATTTTCAAACAAATTTAGATTATTTTTGTGTATTTTTGTATATATTTTTATACAAATTTTAGTTATTTTATTTATATTTTGTATATATATTTTCCTACAAATATACATTCTTTTATTGGAATTTTGTTTATTTATTTTGATATGAATTTACATTATTTTATGAGTATTTTGTATATATATTTTTCTACGTATTTACATTTTTTATGTTTATTTTGTATATATATTTTCATAAAAATTTACGTTATTTTATTGTGTCTATTCGTACATATTTTGATACAAATTTTAAAGAAATTCATGTTATTTTATGTGTATTTATATATATATATATATATATATATATATATATATATATATATATATATATATATTTTTTTTTTTTTTTTTTTTTTTCTTACAAATTTACATTATTTTATGTGTATTTTGTACATATATTTCATTACAAATTTTCCTTATTTTATGTTTATTTTGTATATTTATTTCAATCAAATTTAAATTATTTTATGTGTATATTTGTATTTGTGTTGAGGTTATTTTATTTGTATTTTCTATATATATTTTCATTCTTAATTACATTATTTTATTGGTATTTTGTTAATTTAATTCGATACTAATTTAGATTATTTCATAGGTATTTTGTATTCATATTTTTATACGCATTTACATTATTTAATGTGTGCTTTGTATATATATTTTTATGCAAATTTACTTTATTTTACGTGCATTTTTGTACATATATTTTTATAGAAATTTGCGTTATTTTATATGTATTTTGTATATATTTTCTAATACAAATTTACATTAATTTATTGGTATTTTGTTTATTTATTTTGATACGAATTACTTTATTATATGTGTATTTTGTACATATTTTTTATACGTATTTAAAGTATTTCATGAGTATTTTGTTTATATATTCTTATACAAATTTACGTTATTATGTGTGTATTTGTATAAATATTTTTATACAAATTTACTTTATTTTTATTTTACGTATTTTGTATTTATATTTCAAATCAAATTTAGCTTATTTTATGTGTATTTTGTATATCTATTTTTATACAAATTTAATTACTTTTGTGTATTTTTGAATATAGTTTTATACAAATTTTCGTTATTTTATGTGTATTTTGTAAATTTATATTTATACAAATACACATTCTTTTATTGGTATTTTGTTTATTTATTTTGATTCGAATTTACATTATTTTATGAGTATTTTGTATACATTTTTTTTAAGTATTTACTTAATTTTATGTGTATTTTGTAAATATTTTTTTTATAGAAATCTACCTTATTTTATGTGTTTTCGTATATATATTTTGAAACAAATTTACCTTGTTTTATATGTATTTTTTTAATATCTCTTTCAATACAAATTTACCTTACTGTATGTGCATTTTGTATATTTATTTCAATACAAATTTAAATATTTAATGTGTATTTTGTTATATATATTTTTATAAAAATGCGCTATTTTATGGGAATTTTGCATCTTTATTTTCATACAAATTTACATTATTTTATTGATATTCTGTGTATTTATTTTGATACGATTTTACATTATTCTATTTGTTTTTTGTATATATTTTTTTATACACATTTACATTATTTAATGTGTATCTTGCATATATATTTTATACAAATTTACGTTATTTTAAGTGTATTTGTTTATATATTTTCATTCAAATTTACATCATTTTATATGTATTTTGTATATGTATTTCATTAGAAATTTACCTAATTTTATGTGTATTTTGTATATTATTTTTCATACAAATTTAAATTATTTTTGTGTACTTTTGTATATAGTTTTATACCAATTTAGGTTATTTTATGCACGGATTTACATTATTTAATGTGTGTTTTGCATATATATTTTTATGCAAGTTTACGTTATTTTATGTGCATTTTTGTACATATATTTTTTATTGAATTTGCGTTATTTTAGGTGTATTTGTATATGTTTTCTCATACAAATTTACATTATTTTATTGCTATTTTGTTTATTTATTTTGATACGAATTACATGATTATATGTGTATTTTGTACATATTTTTTATACGTATTTACATTACTTAATGTGTATTTTGTTTATATATTTTTAAGCAAATCTACGTTATTATATGTATTTGTATAAATATTTTGATGCAAGTTTACATTATTTTATGTATTTTGTATATACATTTCAATTCAAATTTAGCTTATTTTATCTGTATTTTGTATATCTATTCATACAAATTTAGTTACTTCTGTTTATTTTTGTATATAGTTTTATACAAATCTACGTTATTTTATGTGTATTTTGTATATTTATATTTATACAAATACACATTCTTTTATTGGTATTTTTTTATTTATTTTGATACAATAATATATTATTTTATGTGTATTTTGTATACATTTTTTTATACGTATTTACTTCATTTTATGTGTATTTTGTATATATTTTTATAGAAATCTACGTTATTTTATGTGTATTCGTATATATATTTTGAAACAAATTTACATTGTTTTATATGCATTTTGCATATCTATTTTAATACAAATTTACCTAATTGTATGTGCATTTTTTATATTTATTTTAATACAATTTTTATATTTTATGTATATTTTGGTATATATATTAAAAAAAAAATGCGTTATTTTATGGGTATTTTGCATCTTTATTTTCATACAAATTTACCTAATTTTATGTGTATTTTGTATATTTATTTTCATACAAATTTAAATTATTTTTGTGTATTTTTGTATACAGTTTTATACAAATTTTGGTTATTTTATGTGTATTTTGTACACCTATTTTCATACAAATACACATTCTTTTATTGATATTTTGTTTATTTATTTTGACGCGAATTTACATTATTTCATGTTTATTTTGTATATATATATATATATATATATATATATATATATATATATATATATATATATAGATATATATATATATATATATATATATATATATATATATATATATATATTTATACGTATTTACATCATTTTAGGTGTATTTTGTATATATATTTCTATAGAAATCTACGCTATTTTATGTGTATTCGTATATTGATTTTGAAACAAATTTACACTTTGATGTGTATTTTGCATATTTTTTCAATAAAAATTTTACTTATTGGATATGCATTTTGTATATTAATTTTAATACAAATATAATTATTCTATGTGTATTTTTGTATATGTTTTTTTATAAAAATATGCTTTATTTTATGGGTATTTTGCATCTTTATCTTCATACAAATTTACATTATTTTATTTATATTCTGCTCATTCATTTTGATACGACTTGACATTATTCTATGTGTATTTTGTATATATTTTTCATACAAATTTACGTTATTTTACGTGTATTTGTTTATATATTTTTACACAAATTTACAATATTCTATGGTTATTTTGTATATATATTTCAAAAGAAATTTACCTAGTTTTATATGTATTTTGTATATCTATTTTCATACAAACTCAAATTATTTTTATGTATTTTTGTATACATTTTAATAGAAATTTTAGTTATATTATGTGTATTTTGTAGATTTATTTTCATTCAAATATATACTATTTTCTTGGTTATTTGTTGATTTATATTGATACGAATTTACATTATTTTATATGTACTTTGTATATATATTTTCATACGCATTTACATTATTTAATATTTATTTAGAATATATATTTTTATACAAATTTATGGTATTTTATGTGTATTTGTATATATATTTTCATATAAATTTACATTATTTTATGTGTATTATGTACATATATTTCATTAAAAATTTACCTTATTTTATGTTTATTTTGTATGTGTATTTTATATATTTATATTTATATAAGTACACATTCTTTTATTGGTATTTTGTTTATTTTGATTTTAATTTACATTATTTTATGTGTATTTTGTATACATTTTTTTACACGTATTTACTTAATTTTATGTGTATTTTGTATATATATTTTTATAGAAATCTACGTTATTTTATGTGTATTCGTATATATATTTTGAAACAAATTTACATTGTTTTATATGTATTTTTGCATATCTCTTTCAATACAAATTTACCTTATTGTATGTGCATTTTGTATATTTATCTCAATACAAATTTAAATATTTTATGTGTATTTTGGTAAATATATTTTTATAAGAAATGCGCTACTTTTTGGGAATTTTGCAACTTTATTTTCATACAAATTTACATTATTTTATTAATATTCGGTGTATTTTGATACGATTTTACATTATTCTATTTGTTTTTTGTATATATATTTTTTATACATATTTACATTATTTAATGTGTATCTTGCATATATATTTCATACAAATTTATTATCTATTATCTATTTTCATACAAATACACATTCTTTTCAGGATATTTTGTTTATTTATTTTGACATGAATTTACATTATTTAATATGTATTTTGTATATATATATTTTTATACGTATTTACATCATTTCATGTGTATTTTGTATATATATTTCTATAGACATCTACGTAATGAAATATATATACGAATACACATGTATTCGTATATATATTTTGAAACAAATTTGCATTGTTTTATATGTATTTTTGCATATCTCTTTCAATACAAATTTACCTTGTTGTATGTGCATTTTGTATATTTATTTCAATACAAATTTAAATATTTTATGTGTATTTTGATATATATATATATATATATATATATATATATATATATATATATATATATATATATATATATATATATTTATATATATATATATATATATATATATATTTTTTTTTTTTTTTTTTTTATAAGAAATGCACTATTTTATGGGAATTTTGCATCTTTAATTTCATACAAATTTACATTATTTTATTAATATTCGGTGTATTTATTTTGATACAATTTTACATTATTCTATTTGTTTTTTGTATTTATTTTTTTATACATATTTACATTATTTAATGTGTATCTTGCATATATATTTTATAAAAATTTATTATCTATTATCTATTTTCATACAAATACACATTCTTTTCATGATATTTTGTTTATTTATTTTGACTTATTTAAGATGTATTTTGTATATATTTTTATACGTATTTACATCATTTCAGGTGTATTTTGTATATATATTTCTATAGAAATCTACGTTATCTTATGAGTATTCGTATATATATATTGAAACAAATTTACATTTTTTTATGTGTATTTTGCATATTTTTTCAATACAAATTGACCTTATTGTATGTGCATTTTGTATATTAATTTGAATTCAAATTTGATTATTCTATGTGTATTTTTGTATTAGTATTTTTAGTATATATACCTAATTTACCTAGTTTTATGTATATTTTGTATATCTATTTTCATACAAACTCAAATTATTTCTGGGTATTTTTTTATATATTTTAATACAAAATTTACTTATATTATGTGTATTTTGTAAATTTCTTTTCATTCAAATATTTATTATTTTATTGGTATTTTGTTGATTTATTTTGACAAGAATTTACATTATTTCATATGTACTTTGTATATATATTTTTAAACATTATTTAATGTTTATTTTGAATATATATTTTTATACTAATTCATGTTATTTTTTGTGTATTTGTATATATATTTTCATACAAATTTATATTATTTTATGTGTATTTTGTACATATATTTCATTACAAATTTACCTTATTTTATGTTTATTTTGTATAGTTGTTTCATTCAATTTTAAATTATTTTATGTGTATATTTGTATTTGTATTTAGGTTATTTTATGTGTATTTTCTATATATATTTTCATCCAAAATTCCGTTATCTTCTTGGTATTTTAATTTAATTCGATACGAATTTAGATTATTTCATAGGTATTTTGTATACATATTTTTATACTCATTTATATTATTTAATGTGAATTTTGTATATATATTTTTATGCAAATTTACTGTTTTTTATTTGCATTTTTGTACATATATTTTTATAGAAATCTGCGTTATTTTATGTGTATTTTGTATATGTTTTCAAATTTACATTATTTTATTGGTATTTAGTTTTTTTATTTTGATACGAATTACATTATTATATGTGTATTTTGTATAATTTTTTATACGTATTTACATTATTTAATGAGTATTTTGTTTATATATTTTTATACTAATTCACTTTATTATATATGTATTTTTATAAATATTTTGATACAAATTTACATTATCTTATGTACTTTGTATATATATTTCAATTCAAATTTAGCTTATTTTGTGTGTATTTTGTATATCTATTTTCATACAAATTTAATTACATCTGTGTATTTTTGTGTATAGTTTTATACAAATTTACGTTATTTAATGTGTATTTTGTATTTTTATATTAATACAAATACACATTCTTTTCCTGGTATTTTGTTTATTTATTTTGATACGAATTTACATTATTTTATGTGTATTTTGTATACATTTTTTAATACGTATTTAATTAATTTTATGTGTATTTTGTATATATATTTTTATAGAAATCTATCTTATTTTATATGTTTTCGTATATATATTTTGCAACAAATTTACATTGTTTATATGTATTTTGCATATCTATTTCAATACAGATTTACCTTATTGTATGTGCATTTTGTATATTTATTTTAATGAATTCCTATATATATTTTGAAAAAAAATATATTTATTTTAATACAAATTCAAATATTTTGTGTTTCGTATTTTTATATATTTTATATATACATATTTTTATGAAAAAAAGCGTTAATTATAGTATTTTGCATCTTAATTTTCATTCAAAATTACATTATTTTATTAATATTCTGTGTATTTTTTGTGTATATTTTGATACAAAGTTTATACAAATTCATGTTATTATATGTGTATTTGTATATATATTGTAAATTTTATACAAATTTACAATATTTTATTGATATTTTGTATATATATTTCAAAAGAAATTTACCTAGTCTTATGTGTATTTTGTATATCTATTTTCATATAAATTCAAATTATTTCTATGTATTTTTGTATATATTTTAATACAAATTTTACTTATGTTATATGTATTTTGTAAATTTATTTTCATTCAAATATATATTATTTTATTGGTATTTTGTTGATTTATTTTGATACGAGTTTACGTTATTTTATATGTACTTTGTATATATATTTTTATACGCATTTACATTATTTAATGTTTATTTTTTAATATATATTTTTATTCAAATTCATGATATTTCATATGTATTTATATATATATTTTCATACAAATTTACATTATTTTATGTGTATTTTGTACATATATTTCATTACAAATTTAACTTATTTTATATTTATTTTGTATATTAATTTCATTCAATTTTAAATTATTTTATGTGTATATTTGTATTTGTATTTAGGTTATTTTATGTGTATTTTCTATATATATTTTCATCCAAAATTACATTATTTTATTGGTATTTTGTTAATTTAGTTCGATACGAATTTTTATTATTTGATAGGTATTTTGTATACATATTTTTAAACGCATTTACATTATGTAATGTTTGTTTTGTATATATATTGTTATGCAAATTTACTTTATTTTCTGTGCATTTTTGTACATATATTTTTAAAGAAATTTGCGTTATTTTGAGTGTATTTTGTATATGTTTTCTCATACAAATTTACATTATTTTATTGGTATTTTGTTTATTTATTTTGATAAGAATTATATTATTATATGTGTATTTTGTACATATTTTTTATATGTATTTACATTATTTAATGAGTATTTTGTTTATATATTTTTATAAATATTTCCGTTATTATATGTGTATTTGTATAAATATTTTGATACAAATTTACATTATTTTATGTATTTTGTATATATATTTCAATTCAAACTTACCTTATTTTATGTGTATTTTGTATATCTATTTTCATACAAATTTAATTACTTATTTGTAATTTTGTATATAGTTTTATACAAATTTACATTATTTTATGTGTATTTTGTATATTTATATTTATACAAATACACATTCTTTTATTGGTATTTTGTTTGTTTATTTTGATACGAATATACATTATTTTATGTGTATTTTGTATACATTTTTTTATACGTATTTACTTAATTTTATGTGAATTTTGTATATATACTTTTATAGAAATCTACGTTATTTTATGTGTATTCGTATATATATTTTGAAACAAATTTACATTGTTTTATATGAATTTTGCATATCTATTTCAATACAAATTTACCTTATTGTATGTGCATTTTGTATATTTATTTTAATACAAATTCAAATATTTTATGTGTGTTTGGTATATATATATTTTTTTAAAAATGCGTTATTTTATGGGTATTTTGCATCTAATTTTCATACAAATCTAGATTATTTTATTAACATTCTGTGTATTTATTTGAATACTATTTTACATTATTCAATTTGTGTTTTGAATATATTTTTTTTATACAAATTTACATTATTTAATGTGTATTTTGGATATATATTTTATACAAATTTACGTTATTTTAGGTGTATTTGTTTATATATTTTCATTCAAATTTTAATATTATTTTGTGTCTATTTTGTATATGTATTTCAATACAAATTTACCTAATTTTATGTGTAGTTTTTATATGTATTTTCATACAAATTTAAATTATTTTTGTTTATTTTTGTATATAGTTTTATTCAAATTTAGGTTATTTATTGTGTATTTTGTAAATTTATCTTCATACAAATACACATTCTTTTATTGATATTTTGTTTATTTATTTTGACACGAACTTACATTATTCAATATGTATTTTATATTTGAGAAAACATAAACAAAATACATATAAAAGAATAGAAATTTCTATAAAAATATATGTACAAAAATGCACATAAAATAAAGTAAATTTTAATAAAAATATATATACAAAAAACACATTGAATACTGTAAATGCGAATAAAAATATGCATACAAAATACCTATTAAATAATCAAAATTCTTATCGTATGAAATTAACAAAATACCAATAAAATAATGTAATTTTTGGATAAAAATATATATAGAAAATACACATGTAATAACCTAAATACAAATACAAATATACACATAAAATAATTTAATATTAAATGAAATAAATATACAAAATAAACATAAAATAGGGTAAATTTGTAATGAAATATATGTACAAAATACACATAAAATAATGTAAATTTATATGAAAATATATATACAAATACACATAAAATACCATGAATTTGTATAAAAATATATTTTCAAAATAAATATTAATTAATGTAATTGCGTATAAAAATATATATATACAAAGTTTATATAAAATAATGTAAATTCGTATCAAAATAAATCAACAAAATATCAATAAAATAATATATATTTAAATGAAAATAAATTTACAAAATATACATAACATAACTAAAATTTGTATTAAAATATATAAAAAAATACATAGAAATAATTTGAATTTGTATGAAAATAGATATACAAAATACTCATAAAACTAGGTGAATTTCTTTTGAAATATATACACAAAATACCCATAAAATATTGTAAATTTGTGTCAAAATATATAAACAAATACACATAAAATAACGTAAATTTGTATTAAAAATATATAGAAAATACACATAGAATAATGTTAATCGTAACAAAATAATTGAGCAGAATATCAATAAAATAACGTAAATTTGTAGGAAAATAAAGATACAAAATAACCATAAAAAAGCATATTTTTATAAAAATATGTATAAAAAAACACACTTCAAATAATTAAATTTGTATTAAAATAAATATACAAAATGCACGTACAATATGGTAAATTTGTATTGAAATAAATATGCAAAACACACATAAAACAATGTAAATTTATTTCAAAATATATATACGAATACACATAAAAAAACATAAATTTCTATAAAAATATATATAAAAAATACATACAAAAATACACAAAAATAATTTAAATTTGTATGAAAATAAACATACAAAATACACATAAAATTAGGTGAATTTGTTTTGAAATACAAATACAAAATACACATAATATAATGAAAATTTAAATAAAAATATATAAACAAATACACTTTAAACAACGTAAATTTGAATAAAATATATATACAAAATACACATTAAATAATGCAAATATGTGTGAAAAAAATATATACAAAACACAAGTAGAATAGTGTAAAATCGTATCAAAATAAATGCACAGAATATTAATAAAATAATGCAAATTTGTATGAAAATAAAGATGCAAAATACCCATAAAATAACGCATTTTTTATGATATATATATATATATATATATATATATATATATATATATATATATATATATATATATATATATATATATATATATATATATATATATATATATATATATATATATATATATATATATATATATATATATATATATATATATATATATATATATATATATATATATATATATATATATATATAATAATATAATTTATTAAAATATTAAACAAATGAACATTCATTAAGGTAAATTTGTATTGAAATAGATATGCAAAATACACATAAAACAATGTAAATTTGTTTCAAAATATATATACGAATACACAAAATAACGTAGATTTCTATAAAAATATATATACAATATACAAATAAAATGAAGTAAATAAGTATAAAAAAATGTATACAAAATACATATATAAATTTGTATGAAAATATATATACAAATACACATAAAATAATATGAATTTGTTTAAAATTTGTATCAAAATATATACGAATACACACAATAAAATAACGTAAATTTTTATGGAAATGTATATACAAAATACACATAAAATAATTTAAATACATAGAAAAATATATACACAAAATACACATAAAATAATGTAAATTCGTATCAAAATAAATAAACAAAACTCCAATAAGAGAATATATATTTGTAGGAAAATATATATACAAAATACAAATAAAATGAGTAAAATTTGTATAAACATATTAAACAAAAATACACAAAAAATAATAAAAATTTGTTTGAAAATATGTATGCAAAATACACATAAAATTAGGGAAATATGTATTAAAAAACATATACAAAATTCACATAAAATAATGAAAATTTGTATGAAAATATATAAACAAATACACATAAAATAACGTAAATTTGGATAAAAAAAATATATACAAAATAAACATTAAATAATGTATATATGTATAAAAAAATATATATACAAAATACACATAGAATAATGTTAAATCGGATCAAAATAGATAAACAGAATATCAATAAAATAATGTAAATTTGTATGAAAATAAAGATGCAAAATACCCATATAATAACGCATATTTCCATAAAAATATATATACAAAAATGCACATAAAATAATTTCATTTGTATTAAAATAAATATACAAAATGCACATACAATAAAGTAAATTTGTATTGAAATAGATATGCATAATACACATAAATAATGTAAATTTGTATGAAAATATATTTACGAATACACATAAAATAGAGTAAATTTCTTTGAAAATATACATACAAAATACATATAAAATGATGTAAATAAGTATAAAAAAAAATATATATATATATATATATATATATATATATATATATATATATATATATATATATATATATATATATATATATATATATAGATATATATATATATATATATATAAATACCTAAAATAATGTAAATTCGTATCAAAATAAATAAACAAAATTCCGATAAAAAACGTATATATGTAATAAAATAAATATACAAAATACACATAAAATAACAAAAATTTGTATAAAATATATACAAAAAAACACAAAAATAATATCAATTTGTATGAAAATAGATACCCAAAATACACATATAATTAGTTAAATTTGTATTTCAATACATGTACAAAATACACATATAATAATGTAAATTTGTATGAAATATATATACAAAATACACATAGAATAATGTAAAATCGTATCAAAATAGGTACAGAGAATATCAATAAAATAATTTAAATCTGTATGAAAATAAAGATGCAAAATACCCATAAAATAAAGCATTTTTTTTTTAAATACATATACAAAAATACACATAGAATAATTAAATTTGTATTAAAATTAATATACAAAATGCACATACAATAAGGTAAATTTGTATTGAAAAAATATGCAAAATACACATAAAACAGTGTAAATTTGTTTCAAAATACGAATACACATAAAATAACGTAGATTTCTATAGGAATATATATACAAAATACACATGAAATGATGTAAATACGTATAAAAATATATATACAAAATACACATTAAATAATGTAAATTCGCGTCAAAATAAATAAAAAAAATATCAATAAAATAAAGTGTATTTGTATGTAAATAAATATACAAAATACACATAAAATAACCTAAATTTGTATAAAACTATATACAAAAATACACAAAAATAATTTAAATTTGTATGAAAATAAATATACAAAATACACATAAAATTAGGTAAATTTGTATTAAAATACATATACAAAATACACATAAAATAATGTAAATTTGTATGAAAATATATAAACAAATACACATAAAATAACGTAAATTTGTATAAAATATATATGCAAGATACACATTAAATTATGTAAATATGTATAAAAAAATGTATACAAAAAACAAATAGAATAATATAAAATCGTATCAAAATAAATACACAGAATATTGATAAAATAATGTAAATTTGTATGAAAATAAAGATGCAAAATTCCCATAAAATAGCGCATTTCTTATAAAAATATATAAACCAAAATACACATAAAATATTTAAATTTGTATTGAAATAAATATACAAAATGCACATACAATAAAGTAAATTTGCATTGAAAGAGATATGCAAAAATACATATAAAACAATGTAAATTTGTTTCAAAATATATATACGAATACACATAAAATAACGTAGATTTCTATAAAAATATATATACTAAATACACATAAAATTAAGTAAATACGTATAAAAAATGTATACAAAATTCACATAAAATAATGTAAATACACATAAAATAACATGAATTTGAATAAAATTTGTATCAAAATATATACGAATACACACAATAAAATAACCTAAATTTTCTTGAAAATGTATATACAAAATACACATAAAATAATTTAAATACGTAGAAAAATATATATACAAAATACACATAAAATAATGTAAATTCATATCAAAATAAATAAACAAAATTCCAATAAAAGAATGTATATTTGTAGGAAAGTATATATACAAAATACAAATAAAATAACTAAAATTTGTATAAAAATATATACAAAAATACACAAAAATAATTTAAATTTCTTTGAAAATAGATATGCAAAATAGACATAAATTTAGGCAAAATTGTATTGAAATATATATACAAAACACACATAAAATAATGTAAATTTGTATGAAAATATATAAACAAATACACATAAAATAAAGTAAATTTGGATAAAATATATATACAAAATATACATTAAATATTTTAAATATGTATAAAAAAAATATATACAAAATACTCATAAAAGAATGTTAAATCGTATCAAAATAAATAAACAGAATATCTATAAAATAATGTAAATTTGTATGAAAATAAAGAAGCAAAATACCCATATAATAACGCATATTTGTGTAAAAATATATAAACAAAAATTCATATAAATAATTAAATTTGTATTAAAATAAATATACAAAATGCACATACTAGAAAGTAAATTTGTATTGAAATTGATATGCAAAATACACATCAATAATGTAAATTTGGATATAAATATATATACGAATACTCTTAAAATAGAGTAAATTTCTATGAAAATATACATACAAAAAACATATAAAATGATTTAAATAAGTATAAAAATATATATACCAAATATATCTCAAATAATGTAAATTCGTATCAAAATAAATAAACAAAATTCCGCTAAAAGAACGTATATTTCTAGGAAAATAAATATACAAAATACACATAAAGTAACGAAAATTTATATAAAAATATATACAAAGATACACAAAAATTATTTCAATTTGTATGAAAATAGATATACAAAATACACATATAATTAGTTAAATTTGTATTTAAATACATGTACAAAATAAACATAAAATAATGTAAATTTGTATGAAATGAAAACAAATACACATAAAGTAACGTACATTTGTATAATATATATATATATATATATATATATATATATATATATATATATATATATATATATATATATATATATATATATATATATATATATATATATATATATATATATATATATATATATATATATATATATATATATATATATATATATATATATATATATATATATATATATATATACATATATATATAAATTTGTTTCAAAATATATATACGAATACACATAAAATAACGTAGATTTCTATAGAAATATATATACAAACTACACACGAAATGATGTAAATACGTATAAAAATATATATACAAAATACACATTAAATAATGAAATTTCGCGTCAAAATAAATAAACAAAACATCAATAAAAGAATGTGTATTTGTATGAAAATAGATATACCAAATACACATGAAATAACCGAAATTTGTATAAAACATTATACAAAAATACACAAAAATAATTTAAATTTGTATGAAAATAAATATACAAAATACACATAAAATTAGGTAAATTTGTATTTAAATACATATACAAAATACACTTAAAATAATATAAATTTTAATGAAAATATATAAACAAATACACATTAAATAATATAAATATATATAAAAAAAATATATAAAAAACACAAAGAGAATAATGTAAAATCGTATCAAAATAAATACACAGAATGTTAAAAAAAATAATATAAATTTGTATGAAAAAATTTATACAAATATACATAAAATAACATGAATTTGTATAAAATTTGTGTCAAAATATATACGAATACACACAATAAAATAACGTAGATTTTTATGAAAATGTATATACAAAATACACATAAAATAATTTAAATACGTAGAAAAAAAAACATATATATATATATATATATATATATATATATATATATATATATATATATATATATATATATATATATATATATATATATATATATATATATATATATACAAAATACATATAAAATAAAGTAAATTCGTATCAAAAAAAATTTAAAAAATGCATATTTGTAGGAAAAATATATACAAAATACAAATAAAATAACTAAAATTTGTATAAAAATATAAACAAAAATACTAAAAAATAAATTAAATTTGTTTGAAAATAGATAACCAAAATACATATAAAACTAGGCAAATTTGTATTGAAATACATATACAAAATACACATAAAATAATGTAAATTTGTATGAAAATATATAAACAAATACACATAAAATAACGTAAATTTGTATAAAATATATATATGCAAGATACACATCAAATAATGTAAATATGTATAAAAAAAAATATACAAAAAAACAAATATAATAATATAAAATCGTAACAAAATAAATACACAGAATATTAATAAAATAAGGTAAATTTGTATGAAAATAAAGATGCAAAATTCCCATAAAATAGTGCATTTTTTATGAAAATATATATACCATAATACACATAAAATATTTAAATTTGTATTGAAATAAATATACAAAATCCACATACAATAAGGTAAATTTGTATAGAAAGAGATATGGAAAAATACATATAAAACAATGTAAATTTGTTTCAAAATATATATACGAATACACTTAAAATAACGAAGATTTCTATAAAAAAATATATTCAAAATACACATAAAATTAAGTAAATACGTATAAAGAAACGTATACAAAATACACATAAAAAATGTTAATTCGAATCAAAATAGATAAACAAAATACCATTAAAAGAATGTGTATTTGTATAAATATAAATATACAAAATACACATAAAATAACGTAAATTTGTATAAAACTCAATACAAAAAAATACAAAAGTAATTAAATTTGTATGAAAATAGATATACGAAATACACATAAAATAAGCTAAATTTGAATTGAAATATATATACAAAATACATAAAATAATAATAAAATATTTATTCAAATACACATATAATTACGTAAATTTGTATAAAACTATATAAACAAAATACTCATTAAATACTTTAAATACGTATAAAAAATATGTACAAAATACACATATAATAATGTAATTCGTATCAAAATAAATAAACAAAATACCAAAAAATTAATGTAAATTTGTATGAGAAAACAATACAAAATACACATAAAATAACGCAAATTTCTATAAAAAATATATGTACAAAAATGCACATACAATAAATTTGCATAAAAATAGATATACAAAACACACATTAGATAATGTAAATGAGAATAAAAATATATATACAAAATACCTAGGAAATTATCTAAATTCGTATCGAGTTAAATTAAGAAAATACCAATGAAATAATGTAATTTTGGATTAAAATATATATAGAAAATACACATAAAATAACCTAAATACAGATACAAATATACACAAAAAATAATTTAAAATTGAATGAAATAAATATAGAAAATAAACATAAAATAAGATAAAATTTTAATGAAATATATGTAAAAATACACATAAAATAATATAAATATGTATGAAAATATATATACAAATACACATAAAATAACATGAATTTGTATAAATTTGTATAAAAATATATACGAATACACACAATAAAAAATGTATATACAAAATACACATAAAATAATTTAAATACGTAGAAAAAATTTTACAAAATACACATAAAATATTGTAAACTCGTATCAAAATAAATAAACAAAATTACAGTAAAAGAATGTATATTTGTAGGAAAATATATATACAAAATACAAATAAAATAACTAAAATTTGTATAAAAATATAAACAAAAATAATCAAAAATAAATTAAATTTGTTTGAAAAGAGATATGCAAAATACACATAAAATAATGTAAATTTGTATGAAAATATATAAACAAATACACATAAAATAACGGAAATTTCTATATAAAAATATATGTACAAAAATGCACGTAAAAAAAAGTAAATTTGCATAAAAATATATATACAAAACACACATTAAATAATGTAAATGCGTATAAAAATATGTATACAAAATACCTATGAAATAATCTAAATTCGTATCGAATTATATTAACAAAATACCAATAAAATAATGTAATTATGGATAAAAATATATATAGAAAATACACATAAAATAACCTAAATACAAATACAAATATACACATAAAATAATTTAAAATATGAAATAAATATACAAAATAAACATAAAATAAGGTAAATTTGTAATGAAATATATGTAAAAAATACATATAAAATAATGTCAATTTGTATGAAAATAGAAATAGAAATACACATAAAATAACATAAATTAGTATAAAATTTGTATCAAAATATTTATAAAAATACACATATAATAAAGTAAATTTGTATAAAAATATATAAACAAAATACTCATTAAATAATGTAAATACGTATAAAAAATACCCATAAGATATTGTAAATTTGTGTCAAAATATATAAACAAATACACATAAAATAATGTAAATTTGTATAAAATATATATACAAAATACACATTAAATAATGGAAAAATGTATAAAAAATATATACAAAATACACAGAGAATAATGTAAAATCGTATCGAAATAAATGAGCAGAATATCAATAAAATAATTGAAATTTCTATGAAAATAAAGATGCAAAATACCCATATAATAACAAATATTTGTATAAAAATATATATACAAAAATACACATAAAATATTTAAATTTGTATTAAAACAAATATACAAAATGTACGTACAATAAGGTAAATTTTTATTGAAATTGATATGCAAAATACACATCAAATAATATAGATTTGTATTAAAATATATATACGAAAACACATAAAATAAAGTAAATTTCTATGAAAATATATATACAAAATACACATAAAATGATGTAAATATGTATAAAAATATATATACAAAATACACCTAAAATAAGGTGAATTCGTCTCAAATTCAATAAACTAAATTATAATAAAAGAATGTATATATGTAGGAAAATAAATATACAAAATAATATATAAAATAACTAAAATTTGTATAAAAATATATACAAAAAAACACAAAAATAATTTCAAATTGTATGGAAATAGATATACAAAATACACATAAAATTTGGTAAATTTGTATTGAAATACATATACAAAACACACATAAAATAAAGTAAATTTGTATGAAAATATATAAACAAATAGACATAAAGTAACATATATTTGTATAAAATATATATAGAAAATGCACATTAAATAATGTAAATATGTAGCATAAAATACATACAAAATACACATAGAATAATGTAAAATCGTATCAAAATAAATACACAGAATATCAATGAAATAATGTAAATTTGTATAAAAATAAAGATGCAAAATACCCATAAAAAAAGCATATTTTCATAAAAAATAAGTATACAAAATCACACATCAAATAATTAAATTTGTATTAAAATATATATACAAAATGCACATACAATATGGTAAATTTGTATTGAAATAGATATGCAAAACACATATAAAACAATGTAAATTTATTTCAAAATATATATACGAATTCACATAAAAAAACGTAAATTTCTGTAAAAATATATATAAAAAATGCATATAAAAATACAAAAAATAATTTTAATTTGTATGAAAATAAATATACAAAATACACATAAAATAAGGCAAATATGTTTGGAAAAAATATATACAAAACACAAATAGAATACTGTAAAATCGTATCAGAATAAATACACAGAATATAAATAAAATAAAAAAGATTTGTATGAGAATAAAGATGCAGAATACCAATAAAATAACGCATTTTTTATAAAATATATATATACCAAAATACACATAAAACACTTAAATTTGTATTAAAATAAATATACAAAATACACATTCATTAAGGTAAATTTGTATTGAAACCGATATGCAAATTACAAATAAAGCAATGTAAATTTGTTTCAAAATATATATACGAATACACATAATAACGTAGATTTCTATAAAAAATATATATACAAAATACACATAAAATGAAGTAAATACGTATAAAAAAATGTATACAAAATACACATATAAATTTGTATTAAAATATATATACAAATACACATAAAATAACATGTTTTTGTATAAAATTTGAATCAAAATATATACGAATACACACAATAAAATAACGTATATTTTTATGAAAATGTATATACAAAATACACATAAAATAATCTAAATACGTAGAAAAATATATATACAAAACACACATAAAATAATGTAAACTCGTATCAAAATAAATAAACAAAATTCCAATAAAAGAATGTATATCTGAAATAAAATATATATACAAAATACAAAAAAAATAAATAAAATTTGTATAAAAATATATACAAAAATATACAAAAATAGTTTAAATTTGTTTGAAAATAGATATGCAAAATACACATAAAACTAGGCAAATTTGAATTGAAATACATATACAAAATGCACATAAAATAATGTAAATTTGTATTAAAATATATAAGCAAATAGACATAAAATAACGTAAATTTGGATAAAATATATATACAAAATAAACAGTAAATAATGTAGATATGTATAAAAAATATATATACAAAATACACATAGAATAATGTTAAATCGTATCAAAATAAATAACCAGAATATCAATAAAATAATGTAAATTTGTATGAAAATAAAGATGCAAAATACCCATATAATAACGCATATTTGCATAAAAACATATATAAAAAAAATACACATAAAATAATTTAATTTGTATTAAAATAAATATACAAAATGCACATACAATAAATTAGTTTTGAAATAGATATGCAAAATACACATCAATAATGTAAATTTGTATCAAAATATATATACGAATACTCATAAAATAGAGTAAATTTCTGAGAAAATATACATACAAAATACATATAAAATGATGTAAATAAGTATAAAAATATATGTACCAAATATAACTCAAATAATTTAAATTCATATCAAAATAAATAAACAAAATTCCGATAAAAGAACGTATATTTGTAGGAAAATAAATATACAAAATACACATAAAATAACGAAAATTTACATAAAAATATATACAAAAATACACAAAAATAGTTTCAATTTGTATGAAAATAGATATACAAAATACACATATAATTAGTTAAATTTGTATTTAAATACATGTACAAAATACACATAAAATAATGTAAATTTGTATGAAATGAAAACAAATACACATAAAGTAACGTACATTTGTATAAAATATATATACAAAATACACATAGAATAATTAAAATAGATATACAGAATATCAATAAAATAATGTAAATTTCTATGAAAATAAAGATGCAAAATACCCATAAAATAAAGCATATTTAAAAAAAAAATACATTTACAAAAATACACATAGAATAATTAAATTTGTATTAAAATTTATATACAAAATGTACATACAATAAGGTAGATTTGTATTGAAAAAATATGCAAAATACACATAAAACAGTGTAAATTTGTTTCAAAATATATATATGAATACACATAAAATAACGTTGATTTCTATAGAAATATATATACAAAATACACATGAAATGATGCAAATACGTATAAAAATATATATACAAAATACACATTAAATAATGTAAATTCGCGTCAAAATAAATAAACAAAATATCAATAAAAGAATGTGTATTTTATGAAAATAGATATACAAAATACACATAAAATAACCTAAATTTCTATAAAACAATATACAAAAATACACAAAAATAATCTAAATTTGTATGCAAATAAATATACAAAATACACATAAAATTAGGTAAATTTGTATTGAAATACATATACAAAATACACTTAAAATAACGTAAATTTCAATGAAAATATATAAACAAATACACTTTAAATAACGTAAATTTGTATAAAATATATATACAAAATACACATTAAATAATGTAAATATGAATAAAAAAATATATACAAAACACAAATAGAATAATGTAATATCGTATCAAAATATATACACAGAATATTAATAAAATATTGTAAATTTATGAAAATTAAGATGCAAAATACCCATACGATAACGCATTTTTTATAAAAGTATATATACCAAAATACATATAAAATATTTGAATTTGTATGAAAATAAATATACAAAATGCACATACAATAAGATAAATTTGTATTGAAATAGATATGCAAAATAAATATAAAACAATGTAAATTTGTTTCAAAATATATATACGAATACACATAAAATAACGTAGATTTCAATAAAAACATATATACAAAATACACATAAAATGAAGTAAATACGTATAAAAAATGTATACAAAATACACATAAAATAATGTAAATTCGTATAAATATAATTAAACAAAATATCAATAAAAGAATGTGTATACATGAAAATGTGTATGTATGAAAATAAATAAACAAAATACACTTAAAATAAGGCAAATTTGTAATAAAAAAGTACAGAATACACTTAAAATAATGTAAATTTGTATAAAAACAACAACACATAAAATGAAGTAAAATTGTATAAAAAATATATATACAAAACACACATTAAATAATGTAAATGCGTGTAAAAGTATGTATAGAAAATACACATGAAATAATCTAAATTCGTACCGAAATAAATGAACAAAATACCGATAAAATAATGTAGTTTTGAATGAAAATATATGTAGAAAATACACATAAAATAACGTAAATACAAATAAATATATACACATAAAAAAATTTGAATTTGAATGAAAATAAATATAAAAATAAACATAAAATAAGGCAAATTTGTAATGAAATATATATACAAAATACACATAAAATAATGTAGATTTGTTTCAAAATATATATACGAATACACGTAAAATAATGTAGATTTCTATAGAAATATATACGAAATACACATGAAATGATGTAAATACGTATAAAAATATATACACAAAAAAAAACATTAAATAACGCAAATTCGTGTCAAAATAAATAAACAAAATATCAATAAAAGAATGTGTATTTGTATGAAAATACATATACAAAATACACATAAAATAACGTAAATTTGTATAAAACTATATACAAAAATACACAAAAATAATTTAAATTTGTATGAAAATAAATATACAAAATACACATAAAATTAGGTAAATTTATATTGAAATACATATACAAAATACACATAAGATAATGTAAATTTGAATGAAAATATATAATCAAAAACACTTAAATTTACGTAAATTTGTATAAAATATATATACAAAATACTCATTAAATAAAGTAAATATGTATAAAAAAAATATATACAAAACACAAATAGAATAATGTAAAATCGTATCAAAATAAACACACAGAATATTAATAAAATAATGTAAATTTGTATGAAAATAAAGATGCAAAATACCCATAAAATAACGTATTTTTTATTAAAATATATATACCAAAATACATATAAAATATTTGAATTTGTATGAAAATAAATATACAAAATGCACATACTATAAGATAAATTTGTATTGAAAAAGATATGCAAAATAAATATAAAACAATGTAAATTTGTTTCAAAATATATATACGAATACACATAAAATAACGTAGATTTCAATAAAGACATATATACAAAATACACATAAAATGAAGTAAATTTGTATTGAAATACATATACAAAATACACATCAAATAATGTAAATTTGAATGAAAATATATAATCAAATACACTTAAATTTACGTAAATTTGTATAAAATATATATACAAAATACTCATTAAATAAAGTAAATATGTATAAAAAAAATATATACAAAACACAAATAGAATAATGTAAAATCGTATCAAAATAAACACACAGAATATTAATAAAATAATGTAAATTTGTATGAAAATAAAGATGCAAAATCCCCATAAAATAATAATAATAATAATAAATAAAATAAAATTATATAACAAAATACATATAAAATATTTAAATTTTTATTACAATAAATATACAAAATGCACATACAATAAGGTAAATTTGTATTGAAATAGATATTCAAACTACATATAAAACAATGTAAATTTGTTTCAAAATATATATACGAAAACACATAAAATAACGTAGATTTCTATAAAAATATATATACAAAATACACATAAATTAAGTAAATACGTATAAGAAAATGTATACAAAATACACATAAAATAATGTAAAGTCTTATCAAAATAAATAAACAAAATACCAATAAAAGTATGTATATAGGTATAAATATAAATATACAAAATACACATAAAATAACGTAAAATTGTATAAAACTATATACAAAAATAAACAAAAATAATTAAATTTGTATGAAAAGAGATATACAAAAGACACATAAAATAAGCTAAATTTGTATTGAAATAAATATACAAAATACATAAAATAATGTAAATTTGTATCAAAATATTTATTCAAATACACATATAATAACGTAAATTTGTATAAAAATATACAAACAAAATACACATTAAATAATGTAAATACGTATAAAAAATATGTACGTAATGTAAAAATTTATAAAAATAAAGATGCAAAATACCCATAAAATAACTCATATTTAAAAAAAATATATATACAAAAATACACATAAAATAATTAAATTTGTATTAAAATAAATATACAAAATACACTTTAAGTGTATTTGTTTATATATTTTCATTCAAATTTATATTATTTTATGTATATTTTTTAAATGTATTTCAATACAAATTTATATAATTTTTTGTGTTTTTTGTATATTTATTTTCATACTAATTTAAATTATTTTTGTGTTTTTTTGTATATAGTTTTATACAAATTTAGGTTATTTTATGTGTATTTTGTATATCTATTTTCATACAAATACACATTCTTTTATTGATATTTTGTTTATTTATTTTGACGCGAATTTACATTATTTAATGTGTATTTTGTATATATATTTTTATACGTATTTACATCATTTCATATGTATTTTGTATATATATTTCTATAGAAATCTACGTTATTTTATGAGTATTCGTATATAGATTTTGAAACAAATTTACACTGTATTATGTGTATTTTGCATATTTTTTCAATACAAATTTACCTTATTGTATATGCATTTTGTACATTAATTTTAATACAAATTTAATTATTCTCTGTGTATTTTTGTAAATGTATTTTTATGAAAATATGCTTTATTTTATAGGTATTTTGCATATTTATTTTCATAAAAGTTTACATTATTTTATTGATATTCTGTTTATTTATTTTGATACGATTGTACATTATTCTATGTTTATTTTGTATATATATATTTTATACAAATGTACGTTACTTTATGTATATTTGTTTTCATTTCATACAAATTTACATTATTTTATTTGTATTTTGTACAAGTATTTAAATACAAATTTAAATAATTATATTTGTATTTTTTATATCTATTTTCATACAAATTTAAATTATTTTAGTCTATTTTTGTATATATTTTTATATAAATTTTCGTTATTTTATGTGTATTTTGTATATTTATTTTCCTACAAATATACGTTCTTTTATCGGAATTTTGTTTATATATTTTGATGCGAATTTACATTATTTGAGGTATATTTGGTATATATATTTTTATACTTATTTAGATAATTTTATATGTATTTTGTATGTATATTTTCATAGAAATTTACTCTATTTTATGAGTATTCGTATATATGTTTTGATACAAATTTACATTATTGATGTGTATTTTGTATACTTATTTCAATACAAATTCACTTTATTGTATGTGCATTTTGTATATTTATTCTATTACAAATTTTATTATTTTATATGTATTTTTGTATATATATTTTTATAGAAATATGCGTTATTATATAGGTATTTTGCATCTTTATTTTCATACAAATTTACATTATTATATTGATATTGTTTATTTATTTTGATACGAATTAACATTATTCTATGTGTATTTTGTATATATATAATTTTTTTTTATACATATTTACATTATTTAATGTTTATTTTGTATATATATTTTGTCCAAATTTACGTTATTTTATGTGTATTTGTTTATATATTTTCATACAAATTTACATTATTTTATGTGTATTTTGTTTATGTATTTCAATACAAATTTGCCTAATTATATGTGTATTTTGCATATCTATTTTCAAACATATTTAAATTATTTTTTGTGTATTTTTGTATATATTTTTATACAAATTTTAGTTATTTTATTTGTATTTTGTATATATATTTTCCTACAAATATACATTCTTTTATTGGAATTTTGTTTATTTATTTTGATACGAGTTTACATTATTTGATGTGTATTTTGTATATATATTTTTCTACGTATTTAAACTATTTTATGTGTATTTTGTATATACATTTTCATAAAAAAAATACGTTATTTTATTGTGTGAACTCGAATGTAATTTGATACAAATTTGATACAAATTCATGTTATTTTATGTGTATTTGTATATATATTTTCATACAAAATTACATTATTTTATGCGCATTTTTACATATATTTCATTACAAATTTACCTTATTTTATGTTTATTTTATATATTTATTTCATTCAATTTTAAATTATTTTATGTGTATATTTGTATTTCTATTTAGGTTATTTTATGTGTATTTTCTTTATATATTTTCATCCAAAATTACACTATTTTATTGTTTTTTTGTTGATTTAATTCGATACGAATTTAGATTATTTCATAGGTATTTTGTATACATATTTTTACACGCATTTACATTATTCAATGTGTTTTTTGTATATATATTTTTATGCAAATTTACTTTATTTGATGTGGATTTTTGTACATATATTTTTATAGAAATTTGCGTTCTTTTATGTGTATTTTGTTTATGTTTTCTCATACAAATTTACATTATTTTATTGGTATTTTGTTTATTTATTTTGATACGAATTACATTATTATATATGTATTTTGTACATATCTTTTATACGTATTTGCATTATTTAATGCCTCTTGTTTATATAATTTTTTTAAAAATTTTACAAATTTACACTGTTTTATGTGTATTTTGCATATTTTTTCAATACAAAGTTACCTTATTGTATGTGCATTTTGTATATTAATTTTAATACAAATTTAATTATTCTATGTTTATTTTTGTATATGTATTTTTATTAAAATATGCTTTATTTTATGGGGATTTTGCATCATTATTTTCATACAGATTTACATTATTTTATTGATATTCTGTGTATTTATTTTGATTCGATATATATATATTATATATATATATATATATATATATATATATATATATATATATATATATATATATATATATATATATATATATATATGTATATATATATATATATATATATATATATATATATATATATATATATATATATATATATATATATATATATATATATATATATATATATATATATATATATATATATATATATATATATATATATATATATATATATATATATATATATATATATATATATACAAAATACACATATAATTATTTAAATTTTATATATTTTTATACAAATTTACGTTATTATATGTGTATTTGAATAAATTTGTGTATTTTGTATATCTATTTTCATACAAATTTAATTATTTTTGTTTATTTTTGTATATTGTTTTATACAATTTTACGTTATTTTATGTGCATTTTGTATATTTATATTTGTACAAATACACATTCTTTCATTGGTATTTTGTTTATTTATTTTGATACGAATTTACATTATTTTATGTGTATTTTGTATACATTTTCTTATACGCATTTACTTCATATTATGTGTATTTTGTATATCTATTTTTATAGAAATCTACGTTATTTTATGTATATTAGTATATATATTTTGAAACAAATTTACATTGTTTTATATGTATTTTGCATATCTATTTCAATTCAAATTTACCTTATTGTATGTGCATTTTGTATATTTATTGTAATACAAATTTTAAAATTTTATGTGTATTTGGTATATATATTTTTATAAAAAATGCGTTATTTTATGGGTATTTTGCATCTTTATTTTCATACAAATTTACATTATTTTATTAATATTCTGTGTTTTTATTTTGATACGATTTTACATTATTCTATTTGTGTTTTGTATAGATTTTTTATTCATATTTACATTATTTAATGAGTATTTTGTATATATATTTTATACAAATTTACGTTAATTTAAGTGTATTTGTTTATATATTTTCATTCAAATATACATTATTTTATGTGTATTTTGTATATGTATTTCAATATAAATTTACCTAATTTTATGTGTATTTTGTATATTTATTTTCATACAAATTCAAATTATTTTTGTGTATTTTTGTATATAGTTTCATACAAATTTACGTTATTTTATGTGTATTTTGTATATGTATTTTCATACAAATACACATTCTTTTATTGATATTTTGTTTATTTATTTTGACACGAATTTGCGTTATTTAATGTTTTTTTTGTGTATATATTTTTATACGTATTTACATCATTTCATGTGTATTTCGTATATATATTTCTATAGAAATCTACATTATTTTACGAGTATTCGTATATATATTTTGAAACAAATCTACATTATTTTATGTGTATTTTGTATATATATTTCATTACAAATTTGCCTTATTCTATGTTTATTTTTATATTTATTTTCATTCAAATTCATATTATTTTATGTGTATATATTTATTTGTATTTACGTTATTTTATGTGTATTTTCTATATATATTTTCATTCAAAAATACATTATTTTATCGGTATTTTGTTCATCTATTTCGATACGAATTTAGATTATTTCATATGTATTTTCTATACATATTTTTATACCCATTTACATTATTTAATGTCTGTTTTGTATAAATATTTTTATACAATTTTACCTCATTTTATGTGCATTTGTGTTGTTGTTTTTATACAAATTTACATTATTTATGTGTATTCTGTACTTTTTTTTATTACAAATTTGCCTTATTTTATGTGTATTTTGTTTATTTATTTTCATACAAATATAAAGTATTTGATGTGCATTTTTGTACGTATATTTTTATAGAAATTTGCGTTATTTTATATGTATTTTGTATATATTTTTTCATAGAAATTTACATTTTTTTATTATTATTTTGTTAATGTATTTGATACGAATCTATATTATTATATGTGTATTTTGTATATATTTTGTATACGTATTTTCATTATTTAATGTGTATTTTGTTTATATATTTTAAAACTTACGTTATTTTATGCGTATTTGTTTAATTATTTTGATACAAATATTCATTATTTCATGTATTTTTTATATATATTTCAATACAAATTTAGTTATTTTATATATATTTTGTATATCTATTTTCATTCAAATTTAAATTACTTTTGTGTAGTTTTGAATATAGTTTTATACAAATTTACGTTATTTTATGTGTATTTTGTAAATATATTTTAATACGTATTTACATCATTTTATGTGTATTTTATATATATATTTTTATAGAAATTTACGTTTTTTTAAGTTTATACGTAGAGAGAGAGAGAGAGAGAGAGAGAGAGAGATTTTGCAACCAATTTACATTGTTTGATGTGTGTTTTGGATATCTATTTCAATAAAAATCTACCATATTGTATGTGTATTTTGTATATTTATTTTAATACAAATTTAATTATTTGATGTGTATTTTTGCATATATATATTTTTTTAAATATGCTTTTTTTATGGGTATTTTGCATCTTTATTTTCATACAATTTTACATTATTTTATTGATATTCTGTGTATTTATTTTGATATGATTTTACATTGTTCTATGTGTATTTTGTATATATTTAATTTTACATATTTACATTATTTAATGTGCATTTTCTATATATATTTTAAACATATATACGTTACTTGATGTCTATTTGTTTATATATTTTCATACAAAGTTACATTATTTTATGTGTATTTTGAATATGTATTTCAATACAAATTTATCTAATTTTATGTGTATTTTGTATTTCTATTTTCATACAAATTGAAATTATTTTTGTGTATTTTTGTATGTATTTTTATACAAAAGTTAGTTATTTTATATATTATTTTGTATATTTATTTTCCTACATATATACATTCTTTTATTGAAATTTAGTTTATATAATTTGATACAAGTTTACATTATTTTAGGTGTATTTTGTATATATATTTTTCTTTGTATTTACATCATTTTATGTGTATATTTTATATATATTTTCATAGAAATTTACGTTATTTTATGTGTTTTCGTATACATATTTTAATACAAATTTACATTCTTTGATGTGTATTTTGCATATCTATTTCAATACAAATTTATCTTACTGTATGTGCATTTTGTATATTTATTTTAATACAAATTCAGTTATTTTATATGTATTTTTGTATATATATTTTTATACAAATATGCGTTATTTTATGGGTATTTTGCATCTTTATTTTCATAGAAATTATATTATTTTATTGATACTCTTCATTTATTTTGAGACGATTTAACATTATTCTATGCGTATTTTGTATATATATTTTTATACACTTTTCCATTATCTAATGTGTATTTTGTACATATATATATATATATATATATATATATATATATATATATATATATATATATATATATATATATATATATATATATATATATATATATATATATATATATATATATATATATATATATTATACAAATGTACGTTATTTTTTGTTTATTTGTTGATATATTTTGCCACAAATTTACAATATTTTATGGGTATTTTGTATATATATTTCAAAAGAAATTTACCTAGATTCATGTGTATTTTGTATATCTATTTTCATACAAATTCAAATTATTTCTGGGTATTTTTGTATATATTTTAAAACAAATTTTAGTTATGTTATGTATATTTTGTAAAGTTATTTTCATTCAAAGATATATTATTTTATTGGTATTTTGTTGATTTATTTTGATACGAATTTACATTATTTTATATGTACTTTGTATATATATTTTTATACGCATTTACATTATTTAATGTTTATTTTGAAAATATATTTTCATACAAATTTATGTTTTTTATGAGCATTTGTATATATATTTTCATACAAATTGACATTATTTTATGTGTATTTTGTACATATATATCATTACAAATTTACCTTATTTTATGTCTGTTTTGTATATTTATTTCATTAAATTTTTAATTATTTTATGTGTATATTTGTATTTGTATTTAGGTTATTTTATGTATTTTCTATATATATTTTCATCCATAATTACATTATTTTATTGGTATTTGTTAGTTTAATTCGATACGAATTTAGATTATTTCATAGGTATTTTGTATACATATTTTTATACGCACTTACATTATTTAATGTGTGTTTTCTATATATATTTTTATGCAAATTTACTTTATTTTACGTGCATTTTTGTACATATATTTTTATAGAAATTTTAGTTATTTTATTTGTATTTTGTATATATATTTTCCTACAAATATACATTCTTTTATTGGAATTTTGTTTTTTTTATTTTGATACGAATTCACATTATTTTATGTGCATTTTGTATTTATATTTTTCTACGTATTTAAATTATTTTATGTGTATTTTGTATATACATTTTCATAAAAAATTACGTTATTTTATTGTGTGTATTCGAATATATTTTGATACAAATTTCATACAAATTCATGTTATTTTATGTGTATTTGTATATATATTTTCTTACAAATTTATATTATTTTGTGTATTTTTACAAATATTTCATTACAAATTTACCTTATTTTATGTTTATTTTGTATATTTATTTCATTCAATTTTAAATTTTGTTATGTGTATATTTGTATTTGTATTTAGGTTATTTTATGTGTATTTTCTATATATATTTTCATCCAAAACTACATTATTTTATTGGTATTTTCTTAATTTAACTCGACACGAATTTAGATTATTTCATAGGTATTTTGTATACATATTTTTATACTCATTTACATTATCTAATGTGTGTTTTGTATATATATTTTTATGCAAATTTATTTTATGTGCATTTTTGTATATATATTTTTATAGAAATTTGCGTTATTTTATGTGTATTTTGTATATGTTTTCTCATACAAATTTACATTATTTTATTGGTATTTTGTTTATTTATTTTGATACGAGTTATATGATTATATGTGTATGTTGTACATATTTTTTTATACGTATTTACATTATTTAATGTGTATTCTGTTTATATATTTTTATACAAATTTACGTTATTATATGTGTATTTGTACAAATATTTTTATACAAATCTACTTTATTTTATATATTTTGTATATTTATTTCAATTCAAATTTAGCTTATTTTGTGTGTATTTTGTATATCTATTTTCATACAAATTCAGTTACTTCTGTGTATTTTTGTATACAGTTTTATATAAATCTATGTTATTTTATGTGTATTTTGTATATTTATATTTATACAAATACACATTCTTTTATTGATATTTTGTATATTTATTTTGATACGAATCTACATTATTTTATGTGTATTTTGTAAACATTTTTTTATACGTATTTATATGTGTTTTGTATATATATTTTTATAGAAATCTACGTTATTTTATGTGTATTCGTATATATATTTTGAAACAAATTTACATTGTTTTATATGTATTTTGCATATCTATTTCAATACAAATTTATCTTATTGTATGTGTATTTTGTATATTTATTTTAATACAAATTTAATATTTTTGTGTATTTTGGTTTATATATTTTTATAAAAAAAATGCGTTATTTTATGGGTATTTTGCTTCTTTATTTTCATACAAATTTACATTATTTTGTTAATAGTCTGTGTATTTATTTTCATACGATTTTAGTTAATTCTATTTGTGTTTTGTATATATTTTTTATACATATATACGATATTTAATTTGTATTTTGTATATATATTTTATACAAATTTACGTTATTTTAAGTGTATTTGTTTATGCATTTTCATTCAAATTCTCATTATTTTATGTATATTTTGTATATATATTTCAATACAAATTTACCTAATTTTATGTGTATTTTGTATATTTATTTTCATACAAATTTAAAATTATTATTGTGTATTTTTGTATATAGTTTTATACAAATTTAGGTTATTTCATGTGTATTTTGTATATCTATTTTTATACAAACACACATTCTTTTATTGATATTTTGTTTACTTATTTTAACGCGAATTTACATTAAATAATGTGTATTTTGTATATATATTTTTAACCGTATTTACATCATTTCATGTGTATTTTGTGTATACATTCCTATAGAAATCTACGTTATTTTATGTGTATTCGTATATATATTTTGAAAGAAATTTACACTGTTTTATGTGTATTTTGCATATTTTTTCAATACAAATTTACCTTATTGTATGTGCATTTTGTACATGAATTTTAATACATATTTAATTATTCTATGTGTATTTTTGTATATGTATTTTTATAAAAATATGCTTTATTTGATGGGTATTTTGCATCTTTATTTACATACAAATTTACATTAATTTATTGATATTCTGTGTATTTATTTCGATACGATTTTACATTATTCTATGTGTATTTCGTATATATATTTTATACAAATGTACGTTATTTTATGTGTATTTGTTTTCATTTCATTCAAATTTACATTATTTTATGTGTATTTTGTACATTTATTTAAATACAAATTTAACTAATTATATGTATATTTTGTATATATATTTTTATACAAATTGTATTTTTTTTTTTTGGTATATATTTTTATAAAAATTTTCGTTATTTTATGTGTATTTTGTATATTTATTTTCCTACAAAGATACGTTCTTCTATCGGAATTTTGTCTATTTATTTTGATACGAATTTACATTATTTTAGGTGTATTTGGTATATATATATATATATATATATATATATATATATATATATATATATATATATATATATATATATATATATATATATATATATATATATATATATATATATATATATATATATATATATATATATATATATATATATATATATATATATTTTTATACTTATTTACATCATTTTATATGTATTTTGTATGTATATTTTCATAGAAATTTATTGTATTTTATGTGTTTTCGTATATATATTTTGATACAAATTTACATTATTTATGTGTATTTTGCATATCTATTTCAATACAAATTTACTTGATTGTATGTGCATTTTGTATATTTATTTTAATACAAATTAAATAATTTTGTGTGTATTTTTGTATATATATTTTTATGAAAATATTCGTTATTATATGGATATTTTGCATTTTTATTTACATACAAATTTATATTAGTTTATTGATATTCTGTTTATTTTTTTTGATACGATTTAAAATTATTCTATGTGTATTTTGTATATATAATTTTTTTATACATATTTACATTATTTAATGTTTATTTTGTATATATATTTTATCCAAATTTACGCTATTTTATATGTATTTGTTTATATATTTTCATACAAATTTACATTATTTTATGTGTATTTTGTTTATGTATTTCCTACAAATTTGCCTAATTTTATGTGTATTTTCATATCAAACAAATTTGAACTATTTTTGTGTATTTTTGTATATATTTTTATACAAATTTTAGTTATTTTAGTTGTATTTTGTATATATATTTTCCTACAAATATACATTCTTTTATTGGAATTTTGTTTATTTATTTTGATACGAGTTTACATAATTTTATGTGTATTTTGTATATCTATTTTTCTACGTATTTAAATTATTTTATGTGTATTTTGTATATACATTTTCATAAAAATTTACGTTATTTTATTGTGTGTATTCATATATATTTTGATACAAATTTTATACAGTTCATGTTATTTTATGCGTATTTGTATAAATATTTGCATACAAATTTATATGTGTATTTTGTATACATTTTTTATACGTATTTACTTCATTTTATGTGTAATTTGTATGTATATTTTTATCGAAATCTACGTTATTTTATGTATTCGTATATAATTTTTTTGAAACAAATTTACATTGTTTTATTTATATTTTGCATATCTATTTCAATACAAATTTACCTTAATGAATGTGCATTTTGTATATTTATTTTAATACAAATTTAAATATTTTATGTGTATTTTGGTATATATACATTATATAAAAAATGCGTTATTTTATGGGTATTTTGCATCTTTATTTTCATACAAATTTACATTTTTTTATTAATATTCTGTGTATTTATTTTGATACGATTTTACACTATTCTATTTGTGTTTTGTATATATTTTTTCATACATATTTGCATTATTTAAAGTGTATTTTGTATATATATTTTATACAAATTTACGTTATTTAAAGTGTATTTGTTTATATATTTTCATTTAAATTTACGTTATTTTATATGTATTTTGTATACGTATTTCAATACAAATTTACCTAATTTTATGTGTATTTTGTATATTTCTTTTCATACAAATTTAAATTATTTTTGTGTATTTTTGTACGTATTTTTTATATATATTTTTATAGAAATTTTCGTTTTTTTATGTGTATTCGTGTATATATTTTGAAATAAATTTACATTTTTTATGTGAGTTTTACATATCTATTTCTATACAAATTTACCATATTGTATGTGCATTTTGTATCTTTATTTTAACACAAATTTAATTATTTGATATGTTTTTTTGTATACATATTTTTATAAAAATATGATTTTTTATGAATATTTTGCATCTTTATTTTTATACAAATTTACATTATTTTATTGATATTCTGTGTATTTATTCTGATACGATTTTACATTATTCTATGTGTATTTTGTATGTATTCTATTTTACATATTTACATTATTTAATGTGCATTTTCTTTATATATTTTATACAAATATATGTTACTTTATGTCTATTTGTTTATATATTTTCATACAAATTTACATTATTTTATGTGTATTTTGTATATGTTTTTCAATACAAATTTACCAAATTTTTTGTGTATTTTGTATATCTGTTTCCATACATTTCTTGTGCCTTTACCGGCCACAAATCCGTATTGTTCTTCTGCTACCTCTCCTCTTATTTTACCAGAAGAACAATACGGATTTGTGGCCGGTAAAGGCACAAGAAATGCGATATTTGTACTGCGAAACTTAGTGGAAAGAGCAATTGAGAAAAAGAAGGACGTATTTGCATGTTTTATAGATTATGAAAAAGCATTCGACAAGATAAAACATGAGGAATTGATCAACATTTTAAGCATAAGTGGCATTGACAAAAAGGATATTAACATCATCAAGAAGCTATACTGGAACCAAGAAGCAGTAATAAAGGTAGGAACCGACGAAACTGACAGCATTAAGATCAAGAGAGGTGTACGACAGGGATGCGTGATGTCGCCTGATCTCTTTTCCATCTACAGCGAAATTATAATGAGAGAAATAGACAAATGTGAAGGAATAAGTATAGGAGGAAGAAACATCACAAATATACGATACGCTGACGACACAGTGCTTTTGGCCGATTCAGAAGAAAGATTACAATATCTGTTAAATATATTGGTACCGGCAAGTAGAGAAAAATGACTGCTTATTAACATCAAGAAAACGGAAACCATGGTCTTTTCAAAGAAAGCAGAACGGCCGAGAATAAACATCAGGATTAATGGAGACGTTATTAAACAAGTTGATTCATTTAATTATCTGGGAAGTACTTTGAGTGCAGATGGCAGATCGGAGAAGGAAATCAAGAGAAGAATTGCTATAGCAAAAACAAATTTCTGGAACATGAAGAATATTTTAACAAACAGGAAATTGAGTATACCAACCAGGAAACGTGCTATAAAATGTTATGTCTGGTCAACATTGTTATATGGAGGTGAGACATGGACGATCAGTAGGAGCATGGAAAAGAGATTGGAGGCTATGGAGATGTGGTTGTGGAGAAGAATGTTGAAGGTTTCGTGGACGGAAAGGAAGACAAATGTCGAAATCTTACGTATGGCAGGAGAACAGCGAAGGTTGATGAGTGAAATAAGGGGAAGACAGCTGCAATTTGTAGGGCATGTAATGAGAAGAGACGAACTTGAGAACACTGTTCTGACCGGCATGGTGGAAGGCACTAGAGACGGAGGACGACAAAGAGAGAAATACCTGGATTGGATGAGAAAACATCTACAGGCAGGAATGAAAATCGCGCAAGTCCTGCAGAGAACGAGAGATAGAGAGATGTGGCGTGTCATGGTTGCCGACGTCCTGCAGGATATGGCACACCAGTAAGGTAAGGTAAGGTTTCCATACAAATTGAAATTATTTTTGTGTATTCTTGTATATATTTTTATATAAATTTTAGTTATTTCATATATTATTTTGTATATTTATTTTCCTACATATATACATTCTTTTATTGAAATTTAGTTTATTGAATTTGAGACGAATTTACCTTATTTTAGGTGTATTTTGTATATATATTTTTATACGTGTTTACATCATTTTATGTGTATTTTGTATATATATTTTCATAGAAATTTACTTTATTTTATGTGTTTTCGTATATATATTTTAATACAATTCTACATTATTTGATATGCATTTGCATATCTATTTCAATACAAATTTACCTTATTGTACGTGCATTTTGTGTATTTATTTTAATACAAATTTAATTATTATATGTGTATTTTTGTATATATATTTTTATACAAATATCCGTTATTTTATGGGCATTTTGCATCTTTATTTTCATAGAAATTTACATTATTTTATTGATATTCTGCTCATTTATTTTGATACGATTTTACATTATTATATGTGTATTTTGTATATATTTTTTAAACATTTTTCAATTATTTAATGTGTATTTTCTATATATTTTATACAAATTTACATTATTTTATGTGTATTTGTATATATATTTTGACACAAATTTACAATATTTTATGGGTATTTTGTATATATATTTCAAATGAAATTTACCTAGTTTTATGTGTATTTTTTATATCTATTTTCATACAAATTCAAATTATTTCTGGGTATTTTTGTATATATTTTAAAACAAATTTTAGTTATGTTATGTGTATTTTGAAAATTTATTTTCATTCAAATATATATTATTTTATTGGTATTTTGTTGATTTATTTTGATACGAATTTACATTATTTTAAAGGAAACTCTGTATATATATTTTCATACGCATTTACATTATTTAATGTTTATTTTGAATATATATTTTTGTACAAATTAGTGTTATTTTATATGTATTTGTATATATATTTTCAAACAAATTGACATTATTTTATGTGTATTTTGTAAATATATTTCATTACAAATTTACCGTATTTTATGTTTATTTTGTATATTTATTTCATTCAATTTTAAATTATTTTATGTGTAGATTTGTATTTGTATTTAGGTTATTTTATGTGTATTTTCTATATATATTTTCATCTATAATTACATTATTTTATTGGTATTTTGTTAATCTAATTCGATACGAGTTTAGATTATTTCATAGGTTTTTTGTATACATATTTTTATACGCATTTATATTATTTAATGTGTGTTTTGCATATATATTTTTATGCATATTTAAGTTATTTTACGTGCATTTTTGTACATATATTTTTAAAGAAATTTGCGTTATTTTATGTGTATTTAGAATATGTTTTCTCACACTAATTTAAATTAGTTTATTGGTATTTTGTTTATATATTTTGATATGAATTACATTATTATATGTGTATTTTGTACATATTATTTATACGTATTTAAAGTATTTAATGAGTATTTTGTTTATATATTTTCATACAAATTTAAGTATTATGTGTATTTGTATAAATATTTTGATACAAATTTACATTATTTTATGTATTTTGTATATATATTTCAATTCAAATTTAGCTTATTTTATGTGTATTTTGTATATCTATTTTCATACAAATTTAATTACTTTTGTGTATTTTTGTATATAGTTTTATTCAAATTAACGTTATTTTATGTGTATTTTGTATATATATATATATATATATATATATATATATATATATATATATATATATATATATATATATATATATATATATATATATATATATATATATATATATATATATATATATATATATATATATATATATATATATACACAAATACACTTTCTTTTATTGGTACTTTGCTTATTTATTTTGATTCGAATTTACATTATTTTATGTGTATTTTGAATACATTTTTTTTATACGTATTTACTTAATTTTATGTGTATTTTGTATATATATTTTTATAGAAATGTAGGTTATTTTATGTGTATTCGTATATATATTTTGAAACAAATTTACATTGTTTTATATGTATTTTGCATATCTATTTCAATACAAATTTACCTTATTGTATGTGCATTTTGTATATTGATTTTAATACAAATTCAAATATTTCATGTTTATTTTTGCTATATATATTTAAAAAAAATGCGTTATTTTATGGGTATTTTTGCATCTTAATTTACTTACAAATTTACATTATTTTATTAACATTCTGTGTATTTATTTTGATACAATTTTACATTATTTTATTTGTGTTTTGTATATATTTTTTATACTTATTTACATTATTCAATGTGTATTTTGTATATATACATTTAATACAAATTTACGTTATTTTAGGTGTATCTGTTTCTATATTTTCATTCAAATTTAAATATTATTTTATGTGTATTTTGTACATGTATTTCAATACAAATGTACCTAATTTTACATGTATTTTGTATATATATTTTCATACAAATTTAAATTATTTTTGTTTATTTTTGTATATAGTTTTATTCAAATTTAGGTTATTTTATGTGTTTTTTGTATATTTATATTCATACAAATACACATTCTTTTATTGATATTTTGTTTATATATTTTGACACGAACTTACATTATTTAATGTGTATTTTGTATATATATATATATATATATATATATATATATATATATATATATATATATATATATATATATATATATATATATATATATATATATATATATATATATATATATATATATATATTTATACGTATTTATTACATTTCATGTGTATATTGTATATATATATTTCTATAGAAATCTACGTTATTTTATGTGTATTCGTATATATATTTTGAAACAAATTTACATTGTATTTTTATGTATATTTTTATATAAATTTTCGTTTCTTTATTTGTATTTAGTATATTTATTTTCCTACAAATATACGTTCTTTTATTGGAATTTTGTTTATTTATTTTGATACGAATTTACATTATTTGAGGTATATTTGGTATATATATTTTTATACTTATTTACATCATTTTATATGTATTTTGTATGTATATTTTCATAGAAATTTACTCTGTTTTATGAGTGTTCGTATATTTATTTTGATACAAATTTACATTATTGATGTGTATTTTGCATATCTATTTCAATACAAATATATTTTATTGTATGTGCATTTTGTATATTAAATTTAATACAAATTTAATTATTTTATATGTATTTTTGTATATATATTTTTATAGAAATATGCGTTATTATATGAGTATTTTCATACAAATTTACATTATTTTATTGATATTCTGTTTATTTATTTTGATACGATTTTACATTATTCTGCGTGTATTTTGTATATATATTTTATACATATTTACTTTATTTAATGTATATTTTGTATATATATTTTATGCAAATTTACGTTATTTGATGTGTATTTGTTTATATATTTTCATACAAATTTACATTATTTTATGTCTATTTTGTATATGTATTTCAATACAAATTTGCTTAATTTAATATGTATTTTGCATATCTTTTTTCAAACAAATTTAAATTATTTTTGAGTATTTTTGTATCTATTTTTATACAATTTTTTTATTTTTTTTTTATTTTGTGTATATATTTGTCAACAAAATTATATACATTCTTTTGTTTGGATTTTTGTTTATTTATTTTGACACGAGTTTACATTATTTTATGTGTATTTTGTATATATATTTTTCTACGTATTTACATTATTTTATGTGTTTTTTGTATATATATTTTCATAAAAAAATTACGTTTTTTATGTGTATTCGTATATATATTTTAAAACAAATTTACATTGTTTAATATATATTTTGCATATCTATTTCAATACAAATTTACCTTATTGTATGTGCATTTTGTATATTTATTTTAATAAAAATTCAAATATTTTATGTGTGTTTTGGTATATATATTTTTATAAAAAATGCGTTATATTATGGGTATTTTGCATCTAATTTTCATACAAATTTACATTATTTTATTAATATTCTGTGTATTTATTTTGATACAATTTTACATTATTCTATTTGTGTTTTGTATATATATATATTTTTTTATACATATACATATTATTAATGTGAATTTTGTATATATATCTTATACAAATTTACGTTATTTTAAGTGTATTTGTTTATGTATTTTCATTTAAATTTACATTATTATATGTGTATTTTATATATGTATTTCAATACAAATTTACCTAATTTTATGTGTATTTTGTATATTTCTTTTCATACAAATTTAAATTATTTTTGTGTATTTTTTTATATAGTTTTATACAAATTTAGGTTATTTTATATGTATTTTGAATATCTATTTTCATAGAAATACACATTCTTTAATGATATTTTGTTTATTTATTTTAACGCGAGTTTACATTATTTAATGTGTATTTTGTATATATATTTTTATACGTATTTCCATCATTTCATGTGTATTTTGTATATATATTTCTATAGAAATCTACGTTATTTTATGTGTATTATTATATAGATTTTGAAACAAATTTACACTATTTTATGTGTATTTTGCATATTTTTTCAATACAAACTTACTTTATTGTAAATGCATTTTGCATATTAATTTTGATACAAATTTAATTATTCTATGTGTATTTCTGTATATATATTTTTATACAAATATGCGTTATTTTATGGGTATTTTGCATCTTTTTTTTTCATAGAAATTTATATTATTTTATTGATATTCTGTTCATTTATTTTGATACGATTTTACATTATTCTATGTGTATTTTGCATATATTTTTTTATACATTTTTCCTTAATTTAATGTGTATTTTGTATATCTATTTATACAAATTTACGTTACGTTACGTTACGTTACGTTACATGTATTTGTTGATATATGTTGACACAAATTTACAATATCTAATGGGTATTTTGTATATATATTTCAAAAGAAATTTACCTAGTTTTATGTGTATTTTGTATATCTATTTTCAAACAAATTCAAATTATTTCTGGGTATTTTTTTATATATTTTAATACAAATTTTACTTATGTTATGTATATTTTGTAAATTTATTTTCATTCAAATATATATTATTTTATTGGTATTTTGTTGATTTACATTATTTACATTATGTTATATGTACTTTGTATATATATTTTTATACATTATTTAATATTTATTTCGAATATATATTTTTATACTAATTCATGTTATTTTTTTGTATTTTTATATATATTTTCATACAAATTCAATTACTTTTGTGTATTTTTGTGTATAGTTTTATACAAATTTACGTTATTTAATGTGTATTTTGTATATTTATATTAATACAAATACACTTTCTTTTTTTAGTATTTTGTTTAATTATTTTGATACGAATTTACATTATCTTATGTGTATTTTGTATACATTTTTTTATACGTATTTACTTAATTTTTTATGTATTTTGTATATATTTTTTTATAGAAATCTACCTTAGTTTATGTGTATTCGTATATATAATTTCAAACTAATTTACATTGTTTATATGTATTTTGCATATCTATTTCCATACAGGTTTACCCTATTGTATGTGCATTTTGTATATTTATTTTAATACAAATTTAATCATTTTATGTGTATTTTGTATATATATTTTTATAAAAAAATGCGGTATTTTATGGGTATTTTGCATCTTAATTTTCATACAAATTTACATTATTTTATTAACATTCTTTGTATTTATTTTGATACGATTTTACACTATTCTATTTGTGTTTGTATATATTTTTTTTATATATATTTACATTATTTAATGTGTATTTTGTATATATATTTTATACAAATTTACATTATTTTAAGTGTATTTGTTTATATATTTTCATTCAAATTTACATTATTTTAAGTGTATTTTGTATATGTATTTAAATACAAATTTACCAAATTTTATTTGTATTTTGTATATTTATTTTCATACAAATTTAAATTATTATTGTGTATTTTTGTATATAGTTTAATACAAATTTAGGTTATTTTATGTGTATTTTGTATATCTATTTTCATACAAATACACATTCTTATATTGATATTTTGTTTATTTATTTTGACGCGAATTTACATTATTTAATGTGTATTTTTTATATATATTTTTATACGTATTTACATCATTTCGTGTGTATTTTGTATATATATTTCTATAGAAATCTACGTTATTTTATGTGTATTCGTATATATATTTTGAAACAAATTTACACTGTTTTATGTGTATTTTGCATATTTTTTCAATACAAATTTACCTTGTTGTATGTGCATTTTGTATATTAATTTTAATTCAAATTTAATTATTCTACGTGTATTTTTGTATATGTATTTTTTAATAAAATATACTTTATTTTATGGGTATTTTGCATCTTTATTTTCATACAAATGTACATTATTTTATTGATATTCTGTGTATTTATTTTGATTCGAGTTAACATTATTCTATGTGTATTTTGTATATATATGTTATACAAATGTGCGTTATTTTATGTGTATTTGTTTTCATTTCATACAAATTTACATTATTTTATTTGTATTTTGTACATGTATTTAAAGACAAATTTAACTAATTATATGTGGATTTTGTATATCTATTTTCATACAAATTGAAATTGTTTTTTTTTTTTATATATATATTTTTATACAAATTTTCGTTATTTTATGTGTATTTTGCATATTTATTTTCCTACAAATATACATTCTTTTATTGGAATTTTGTTTATTTATTTTGATACGAATTTACTTTATTATAGGTGTATTTGTTATATATATTTTTATACTATTTACATCATTTTATATGTATTTTGTAGGTATATTTTCATAGAAATTTACTCTATTTTATGAGTATTCGTATATATATTTTGATACAAATTTACATTATTGATGTGTATTTTGCATATCTATTTCAATACAAATTCACTTTATTGTATGTGCATTTTGTATATTTATTTCAATACAAATTTAATTATTTCATGTGTATTTTTGTATATATATTTTTATGCAAAAATGCGTTATTATATGGGTATTTTGCATCTGTATTTTCATACAAATTTACATTATTTTATTGATATTGTTTATTTATTTTGATACGATTTAACATTATTTTATGTGTATTTTGTATAGATATTTTTATACATATTTACATTATTTAATGTATATTTTGTATATATATTTTATCCAAATTTACGTTACTTGATGTGTATTTGTTTATATATTTTCATACAAATTTACATTATTTTATGTGTATTTTGTATATGTATTTCAATACAAATTTGCCTAATTTTATGTGTATTTTGCATATCTATTTTCAAACAAATTTAAATTATCTCTGTGTATTTTTGTTTATTTTTTTACACAAATTTTATTAATTTAATTTGTATTTTGTATATATATTTTCCTACATATATACATTTTTTTTTGGAGTTTTGTTTATTTATTTTGGTACGGGTTTACATTATTTAATGTGTATTTTGTATATATATTTTTCTACGTATTTACATTATTTCATGTGTATTTTGTATATATTTTTTAATAAAAATTTACATTATTTTATTGTGTGTATTCGTACTTATTTTGATACAAATTTTATACAAATTCATGTTATTTTATATGTATTTGTATATATATTTTCATACAAATTTTTATTATTTGATGTGTATTTTAACATATTTTCCATTACAAATTTACCTTATTTTATGACTATTTTGTATATTTATTTCATTCAATTTTAAATTATTTTATGTGTATATTTGTATTTGTATTTAGGTTATTTTATGTGTATTTTCTATATATATTTTCATCCAAAATTCCATTATTTTATTGCTATTTTGTTAATTTAATTCGATACGAATTTAGATTATTTCATAGGTATTTTGTATACATATTTTTATACGCATGTACATTATTTATTTTGTATATATATTTTTATGCAAATTTTCTTAATTTTATATGCATTTTTGTACATATATTTTTATAGAAATATGCGTTATTTTATTTGTATTTTGTATATGTTTTCTCATACAAATTTACATTATTTTATTGGGATTTTGTTTATTTATTTTGATACGAATTACTATATTGTATGTGTATTTTGAACAAATTTGTTATACATATTTACATTATTTAATGAGTATTTTGTTTATATATTTTTATACAAATTCACTTTATTATATGTGTATTTTTATAAATACTTTGATACAAATTTACATTATCTTATGTACTTTGTATATATATTTCAATTCAAATTTACCTTATTTTGTGTGTATTTTGTATATCTATTTTCATACAAATTTAATTACTTTTGTGTATTTTTGTGTATAGTTTTATACAAATTTACGTTATTTAATGTGTATTTTGTATATTTATATTAATATAAATAATCATTCTTTTATTGGTATTTTGTTTATTTATTTTGATACGTATTTATATTATTTTATGTGTATTTTGTATACATTTTTTTATACGTATTTACTTCATTTTATGTGTATTTTGTATATATATTTCTATAGAAATCTACGTTATTTTATGTGTATTCGTATATATATTTTGAAACAAATTTACACTGTTTTATGTGTATTTTGCATATTTTTTCAATACAAATTTACCTTGTTGTATGTGCATTTTGTATATTAATTTTAATTCAAATTTAATTATTCTACGTGTATTTTTGTATATGTATTTTTTAATAAAATATACTTTATTTTATGGGTATTTTGCATCTTTATTTTCATACAAATTTACATTATTTTATTGATATTCTGTGTATTTATTTTGATTCGAGTTTACATTATTCTATGTGTATTTTGTATATTTATCTTATACAAATGTGCGTTATTTTATGTGTATTTGTTTTCATTTCATACAAATTTACATTATTTTATTTGTATTTTGTACATGTATTTAAAGACAAATTTAACTAATTATATGTGGATTTTGTATATCTATTTTCATACAAATTGAAAATGTTTTTTTTTTTTTGTATATATTTTTATACAAATTTTCGTTATTTTATGTGTATTTTGCATATTTATTTTCCTACAAATATATATTCTTTTATTGGAATTTTGTTTATTTATTTTGATATGAATTTACTTTATTTTAGGTGTATTTGTTATATATATTTTTATACTATTTATATCATTTTATATGTATTTTGTAGGTATATTTTCATAGAAATTTACTCTATTTTATGAGTATTCGTATATATATTTTGATACAAATTTACATTATTGATGTGTATTGTGCATATCTATTTCAATACAAATTCACTTTAGTGCATGTGCATTTTGTATATTTATTTCAATACAAATTTAATTATTTCATGTGTATTTTTGTATATATATTTTTATGCAAAAATGCGTTATTATATGGGTATTTTGCATCTGTATTTTCATACAAATTTACATTATTTAATGTATATTTTGTATATATATTTTATCCAAATTTACGTTACTTGTGTATTTGTTTATATATTTTCATACAAATTTACATTATTTTATGTGTATTTTGTATATGTATTTCAATACAAACTTGCCTAATTTTATGTGTATTTTGCATATCTATTTTCAAACAAATTTAAATTATCTCTGTGTATTTTTGTATATATTTTTATACAAATTTTAGTAATTTAATTTGTATTTTGTATATATATTTTCCTACATATATACATTTTTTTTTGGAGTTTTGTTTATTTATTTTGGTACGGGTTTACATTATTTAATGTGTATTTTGTATATATATTTTTCTACGTATTTACATTATTTCATGTGTATTTTGTATATATTTTTTAATAAAAATTTACATTATTTTATTGTGTATTTTGTATTTATTTTGATACCAATTTTATACAAATTCATGTTATTTTATATGTATTTGTATATATATTTTCATACAAATTTTTATTATTTGATGTGTATTTTAACATATTTTCCATTACAAATTTACCTTATTTTATGACTATTTTGTATATTTATTTCATTCAATTTTAAATTGTTTTATGTGTATATTTGTATTTGTATTTAGGTTATTTTATGTGTATTTTCTATATATATTTTCATCCAAATTACATTATTTTATTGGTATTTTGTTAATTTAATTCGATTCGATAATTTAGATAATTCATATTTTGTATACATATTTTATACATTATTTATTTTGTATATATATTTTTATGCAAATTTTCTTAATTTTATATGCATTTTTGTACATATATTTTTACAGAAATATGCGTTATTTTATTTGTATTTTGTATATGTTTTCTCATACAAATTTACATTATTTTATTGGGATTTTGTTTATTTATTTTGATACGAATTACTATATTGTATGTGTATTTTGAACAAATTTGTTATACATATTTACATTATTTAATGAGTATTTTGTTTATATATTTTTATACAAATTCACTTTATTATATGTGTATTTTTATAAATACTTTGATACAAATTTACATTATCTTATGTACTTTGTATATATATTTCAATTCAAATTTACCTTATTTTGTGTGTATTTTGTATATCTATTTTCATACAAATTTAATTACTTTTGTGTATTTTTGTGTATAGTTTTACATAAATTTACTTTATTTAATGTGTATTTTGTATATTTATATTAATATAAATAATCATTCTTTTATTGGTATTTTGTTTATTTATTTTGATACATATTTATATTATTTTATGTGTATTTTGTATACATTTTTTTATACGTATTTACTTCATTTTATGTGCATTTTGTATATATATTTTTATAAAAATCTACCTTATTTTATGTGTATTCATATTTTTATTTTGAAACAAATTTACATTGTTTATATGTATTTTGCATATCTATTTCAATAAAGGTTTACCTTATTGTATGTGCATTTTGTATATTTATTTTAATCTAAACTTAATCATTTTAAGTGTGTTTTGTATATATATTTTTATAAAAAATGCGTTATTTTATGGGTATTTTGCACTTAATTTTCATACAAATTTACATTATTTTATTAACATTCTGTGTATTTATTTTGATACGATTTTATATTATTCTATTTGTGTTTTGTATATTATTTTTAATATATATTTACATTATTTTATGTGTATTTTGCATATCTATTTTCAAACAAATTTAAATTATCTCTGTGTATTTTTGTATATATTTTTATACAAATTTTAGTAATTTAATTTGTATTTTGTATATATATTTTCCTACATATATACATTTTTTTTTGGAGTTTTGTTTATTTATTTTGGTACGGGTTTACATTATTTAATGTGTATTTTGTATATATATTTTTCTACGTATTTACATTATTTCATGTGTATTTTGTATATATTTTTTAATAAAAATTTACATTATTTTATTGTGTGTATTCGTATTTATTTTGATACCAATTTTATACAAATTCATGTTATTTTATATGTATTTGTATATATATTTTCATACAAATTTTTATTATTTGATGTGTATTTTAACATATTTTCCATTACAAATTTACCTTATTTTATGACTATTTTGTATATTTATTTCATTCAATTTTAAATTATTTTATGTGTATATTTGTATTTGTATTTAGGTTATTTTATGTGTATTTTCTATATATATTTTCATCCAAAATTCCATTATTTTATTGGTATTTTGTTAATTTAGTTCGATACGAATTTAGATGATTTCATAGGTATTTTGTATACATATTTTTATACGCATGTACATCATTTATTTTGTATATATATTTTTATGCAAATTTTCTTAATTTTATATGCATTTTTGTACATATATTTTTACAGAAATATGCGTTATTTTATTTGTATTTTGTATATGTTTTCTCATACAAATTTACATTATTTTATTGGGATTTTGTTTATTTATTTTGATACGAATTACATTATTATATGTGTATTTTGAACAAATTTGTTATACGTATTTACATTATTTAATGAGTATTTTGTTTATATATTTTTATACAAATTCACTTTATTATATGTGTATTTTTATAAATACTTTGATACAAATTTACATTATCTTATGTACTTTGTATATATATTTCAATTCAAATTTAGCTTATTTTGTGTGTATTTTGTATATCTATTTTCATACAAATTTAATTACTTTTGTGTATTTTTGTGTATAGTTTTACATAAATTTACTTTATTTAATGTGTATTTTGTATATTTATATTAATATAAATAATCATTCTTTTATTGGTATTTTGTTTATTTATTTTGATACATATTTATATTATTTTATGTGTATTTTGTATACATTTTTTTATACGTATTTACTTCATTTTATGTGCATTTTGTATATATATTTTTATAAAAATCTACCTTATTTTATGTGTATTCATATTTTTATTTTGAAACAAATTTACATTGTTTATATGTATTTTGCATATCTATTTCAATAAAGGTTTACCTTATTGTATGTGCATTTTGTATATTTATTTTAATCTAAACTTAATCATTTTAAGTGTGTTTTGTATATATATTTTTATAAAAAATGCGTTATTTTATGGGTATTTTGCACTTAATTTTCATACAAATTTACATTATTTTATTAACATTCTGTGTATTTATTTTGATACGATTTTATATTATTCTATTTGTGTTTTGTATATTATTTTTAATATATATTTACATTATTTAATGTGTATTTTGTATATATATTTCATACAAATTTACATTATTTTAAGTGTATTTGTTTATATATTTTCATTCAAATTTACATTATTTTAAGTGTATTTTGTATATGTATTTAAATACAAATTTACCTAATTTTATGTGTATTTTGTATATTTATTTTCATACAAATTTTAATTATTATTGTGTATTTTTGTATATAGTCTAATACAAATTTAGGTTATTTCATGAGTATTTTGTATATCTATTTTCATACAAATACACATTCTTTTACTGATATTTTGTTTATAGATTTTGCCACGAACTTACATTTTTTAATGTGTATTTTTTATATATATTTTTTTACGTATTTACATCATTTCGTGTGTATTTTGTATATATATTTCTAAAGAAATCTACGTTATTTTACGTTATTTTATGTGTATTCGTATATATATTTTGAAACAAATTTACACTGTTTTATGTGTATTTTGCATATTTTTTCAATACAAATTTACCTTATTGTGTGTGCATTTTGTATATTAGTTTTAATACAAATTTAATTATTCTATGTGTATTTTTGTATATGTATTTTTAATAAAATATGCTTTATTTTATGGGTATTTTGCATCTTTATTTTCATACAAATTTACATTATCTTATTGATATTCTGTGTATTTATTTTGATTCGATTTTACGTTATTCTATCTGTATTTTGTATATATATTTTATACAAATGTACATTATTTTATGTGTATTTGTTTTCATTTCATACAAATTTACATTATTTTATGTGTATTTTGTACATGTATTTAAAGACAAATTTAACTAATTATATGTGTATTTTGTTCATCTATTTTCATACAAATTGAAATTATGTTTTTTTTTTGTATATATTTTTATACAAATTTTCGTTATTTTATGTGTATTTTGTATATTTATTTTCCTACAAATATGCGTTCTTTTATTGGAATTCTGTTTATTTATTTTGATACGAATTTACATTATTTAAGGTGTATTTGGTATATATTTTTATACTATTTACATCATTTTATATGTATTTTGTGTATATATTTTCATAGAAATTTACTCTATTTTATGAGCATTCGTATATATATTTTGATACAAATTTACATTATTGATATGTATTTTGCATGTCTATTTCAATACAAATTTACTTTATTGTATATGCATTTTGTATATCTATTTCAATACAAATTTAATTATTTCATGTGTATATATATTTTTAAGCAAAAATGCGTTATTATATGGGTATTTTGCATCTGTATTTTCATACAAATTTGCATTATTTTATTTATATTGTTTATTTATTTTGATACGATTTAACATTATTTTGTGTATTTTGTATATATATTTTTATACATATTTACATTATTTAATGTATGTTTTGTATGTATATTATATTCAAATTTACGTTATTTTATGTGTATTTGTTTACATATTTTCATACAAATTTACATTATTTTATGTGTATTTTGTATATGTATTTCAATACAAATTTGCCTAATTTTATGTGTATTTTGCATTTCTATTTTCAAACAAATTTAGTTTATTTTTGTGTATTTTTCTATATATTTTTATACAAATTTTAGTTATTTAATTTATATTTTGTATATATATTATCCTATAGATTTTTTTTTTTTTTACAACAAAGGAGGCAGCTCAAGGGGACACAAAATAAGAAAACAATAATAAAAAAAAAAGCCCGCTGCTCGCTGCTCCTAAAAAAAGAAGCAAAAGAGGTGGCCGAAAGCAAGATCAAATACGGGTGGAGAGATGTCCTGATACCCTCCTCTTGAAAGAGTTCAAGTCGTAGGCAGGAGGAAATACAGATGAAGGAAGATTGTTCCAGAGTTTACCAGCGTGAGGGATGAAAGAGTGAAGATGCTGGTTAACTCTTGCATAAGGGGTTTGGACATTATAAGGATGAGCATGAGTAGAAAGTCGAGTGTAGCGGGGCCGCGGGAGGGGGGGTGGCATGCAGTTAGCAAGTTCAGAAGAGCAGTCAGCGTGGAAATATCGATAGAAGATAGAAAGAGAGGCAACATTGCGGCGGAATTTAAGAGGTAGAAGACTATCAGTATGAGGAAGAGAGCTGATGAGACGAAGAGCCTTAGCCTCCACTCTGTCCAGAAGAGATGAGTGTGTGGAGCCCCCCCACACTTGAGAAGCATACTCCATACGAGGGCGGACAAGGCCCCTGTATATGGACAGCAACTGTGCAGGGGAGAAGAACTGGCGGAGACGGTACAGAACGCCCAGCCTCGAGGAAGCTGATTTAGTAAGAGATGAGATATGAAGTTTCCAGTTGAGATTTTGAGTTAAGGATAGACCGAGGATGTTTAGTGTTGAGGAAGGTGATAGCTGGGTGTTGTCAAAGAATAGGGGATAGTTGTTTGGAAGATTGTATCGAGTGGATAGGTGGAGAAACTGTGTTTTTGAGGCGTTGAAGGACACCAGGTTCTTCTTGCCCGAATCGGAAATAATAGTAAGGTCTGAGGCTAGGCGTTCTGCAGCCTCCAGCCTTGAGTCGTTAAGTTCATGTAGGGTGGGTCTTCTATTACATTCTATACATTCTTTTATTGGAATTTTGTTTATTTATTTTGATACGGGTTTACATTATTTTATGTGTATTTTGTATATATATATATATATATATATATATATATATATATATATATATATATATATATATATATATATATATATATATATATATATATATATATATATATATATATATATATATATATATATATATATATATATATATATATATATATATATATATATATATATTTATAGATATATAAATATTTTGATGTGTATTTTGTATATATATTTTAATAAAAATTTACATTATTTTATTGAGTGTATTCGTATTTATTTTGATACGAATTTTATACAAATTCATGTTACTTTATGTGTATTTGTATATGTATTTTCATACAAATTTTTATTATTTTATGTGTATTTTTACAGATTTTTCATTACAAATTTACCTTATTTTATGATTATTTTGTATATTTATTTCATTCAATCTTAAATTATTTTATGTGTATATTTGTATTTGTATTTAAGTAATTTTATGTGTATTTTCTATATATATTTTCATCGAAAATTACATTATTTTATAGGTATTTTCTTAATTTAATTCGATACGAATTTAGATTTTTTCATAGGTATTTTGTATACATATTTTTATACTCATTTACATTATATAATGTGTGTTTTTAATATATATATATATATATATATATATATATATATATATATATATATATATATATATATATATATATATATATATATATATATATATATATATATATATATATATATATATATATATTATGCAAATTTACTTTATTTGATGTGCATTTTTGTACATATATTTTTAGAGAAATTTGCGTTATTTTATGAGTATTTTGTATATGTTTTCTCATACAAATTTACATTATTTTATTGGTATTTTGTTCATTTATTTTGATACGAATTACATGATTATATGTGTATTTTGTACATATTTTTTTATACGTATTTACATTATTTAATGTGTATTTTGTTTATATATTTTTATACAAATTTATGTTATTATATGTGTATTTGTATAAATATTTTGATACAAATTTACATTGTTTTATGAATTTTGTATATATATTTCAATTCAAATATAGCTTATTTTATGTGTATTTTGTATATCAATTTTCACACAAATTTAATTACTTTTGTGTATTTTTGTATATAGTTTTATATAAATTTACGTTATTTTATGTGTATTTTGTATATTTATATTTATACATATACACAGTCTTTTATTAGTATTTTGTTTATTTATTTTGATACGAGCTTACATTATTTTATGTGTATTTTGTATTGTTTTTTTTATACTTATTTATTTCATTTTATGTGTATTTTGCATATATATTTTCATATAAATCTACATTATTTTATATGTATTCGTATATATATTTTGAAACAAATTTACATTGTTTTATATGTATTTTGCATATCTATTACAATACAAATTTACCTTATTGTATGTGCATTTTGTATATTTATTTTAATACAAATTCAAATATTTTATGTGTGTCTTGGTATATATATTTAAAAAAAATGCGTTATTTTATGGGTATTTTGCATCCTAATTTTCATACAAATTTACATTATTTTATTAATATTCTGTGTATTTATTTTGATACGATTTTACATTATTCTATTTGTGTTTTGTATATATTTTTATACATATTTAGATTATTTAATGTGTATTTGGTATATATATTTTATACAAATTTACGTTATTTTAAGGGTATATGTTTATATATTTTCATTCAAATTTACATTATTTTATGTGTATTTTGTATATGTATTTCAATACAAATTTCCCTAATTTTATGTGTATTTTGTATATTTATTTTCATACAAATTTAAATTACTTATGTGTATTTTTGTATATAGTTTTATACAAATTTAGGTTATTTTATGTGTGTATTGTATATCTATTTTCAAACAAATACTCATTCTTTTATTGATATTTTGTTTATTTCTTTTGACGCGAATTTACATTATTTAATGTGCATTTTGTATATATATTTTTATACGTATTTACATCATTTCAAGTGTATTTTGTATATATATTTCTATAGAAAACTACGTTGATTTATGAATATTCGTATATAGATTTTGAAACAAATTTACACTGTTTTATGTGTATTTTGCATATTTTTTCAATACAAATTTATTTATTATATATGCATTTTGTATATTAGTTTTAATACAAATTTAATTATTCCATGTGTATTTTTGTATATGTATTTTTATAAAAATATGCTTTATTTTATAGGTATTTTGCATCCTTATTTTCATACAAATTTACATATTTTATTGATATTTCTGTGTATTGATTTTGTTACGATTTTACATTATTCTATATGTATTTTGTAAATATATTTTATACAAATGTACGTTACTTTATGTGTATTTGTTTTCATATCATACAAATTTACATTATTTTATGTGTATTTTGTACATGTATTTAAATACAAATTTAACTAATTATATGTGTATTTTGAAAAACTATTTTCATTCAAATTGAAATTATTTTTGTGTATTTTTGTATATGTTTTTATATAAATTTTCGTTATTTTATGTGTATTTTGAACATCTATTTTCCTACAAATATACGTTCTTTTATCGGAATTTTGTTTATTTATTTTGATACGAATTTACATTATTTGAGGTATATTTGGTATAGATATTTTTATACTTATTTACATCATTTTATATGTATTTTGTATGTATATTTTCATAGAAATTTACTCTATTTTATGAGTATTCGTATATATATTTTGATACAAATTTACATTATTGATGTCTATTTTGCATATCTTTTTCAATACAAATTTACTTTATTGTATGTGCATTTTGTATATTTACTTTAATACAAATTTAATTATTTTATATGTATTATTGTATATATATTTTTATACAAATATTCGTTATTATATGGGTATTTTGCATCTTTATTTTCATACAAATTTACATTATTTTATTGATATTCTGTTTATTTATTTTGATACGATTTAACATTATTTCATGAGTATTTTGTATATATATTCTTATACATATTTAGAATATTTAATGTATATTTTGTACATATATTTCATTAAAATCTACGTTTTTTGATGTGTATTTGTTCATATATTTTCATACAAATTTACATTATTTTATGTGTGTTTTGTATATGTATTTCAATACAAATTTGCCTAACTTTATGTGTATTTTGCATATCTATTTTCAAAGAAATTTAAATTTTTTGTGTATTTTTGTATATATTTTTATACAAATTTTAGTTATTTTATTTGCATTTTGTATATATATTTTCCTACAAATATACATTCTTTTATTGGAATTTTGTTTATTTATTTTGATACGATTCTACATTATTTTATGAGTATTTTGTATATATATTTTTCTACGTATTTACATTTTTTATGTGTATTTTTTATATATATTTTCATAAAACTTTACGTTATTTTATTGTGTATTCGTATATATGTTGATACAAATTTTAAACAAATTCATGTTATTTTATGTGTATTTGTATATATATTTTCATACAAATTTACATTATTTTATGTGTATTTTTACATATATTTCATTACAAATTTACCTGATTTTATGTTTATTTTGTATATTGATTTCATTCAATTTTATATTATTTTATGTGTATATTTGTATTTGTAATTAGGTTATTTTATGTGTATTTTCTATATATATTTTCATCCAAAATTATATTATTTTACTGGTATTTTGTTAATTTAATTCGATATGAATTTAGAATATTTCATAGGTATTTTGTATACATTTTTTTATACGCATTTATATTATTTAATGTGTGTTTTGTATATATATTTTTTACTTTAAATTTACTTTATTTTATGTGCATTTTTGTACATATATTTTTATTCAAATTTGCGTTATTTATGTGTATTTTGTATATGTTTTCTCATACAAATTTAAATTATTTTATTGGTATTTTGTTTATTTATTTTGATACGAATTACATGATTATTTGTGTATTTTGAACATAATTTTTTATACGTATTTACATTATTTAATGAGTATTTTGTTTATATATTTTGATACAAATTTACAACATTTTATGTATTTTGCATATATATTTCAATTCAAATTTAGCTTATTTTATGTGTATTTTGTATATCTATTTTTATACAAATTCAATTACTTTTGTGTATTTTTGTATATAGTTTTATATAAATTTACGTTATTTTATGTGTATTTAGTATATTTATATTTATAGAAACACACATTCTTTTATTAGTATTTTGTTTATTTATTTGGTACGAGTTTACATTATTTTATGTGTATTATGTATACATTTTTTATACGTATTTACTTCATTTTATGTGTATTTTGTATATATATTTTAGTAGAAATCTACGTTATTTTATGTGTATTCCTATATATATTTTGAAAAAAATTTACATTGTTTTATATGTATTTTGCATATCTATCTCAATACAAATTTACCTCATTGTATGTGCATATTGTATATTTATTTTAATACAAACTCAAATATTTTGTGTTTTCGTATACATATTTTTATAAAAAAATGCGTTATTTTATGGGTATTTTGCATCTTAATTTTCATTCAAAATTACATTATTTAATTAATATTTTGTGTATTTATTATGATACGATTTTACATTATTCGATTTGTGTTTTGTATATATTTTTTATACATATTTACATTATTTAATGTGTATTTTGTATATATATTTGATACAAATTTACGTTATTTAAGTGTATATGTTTATATATTTTCATTCAAATTTACATTATTTTTTGTGTATTTTGTATATGTATTTCAATTCAAATTTACCCAATTTTATGTGTATTTTGTATATTTATTTTCATACGAATTTAAACTATTTTTGTGTATTTTTGTATATAGTTTTATACAAATTTAGGTTATTTTATGTGTATTTTGTATATCTATTTTCATACAAATACACATTCTTTTTTTGATATTTTTTTATTTATTTTGACACGAATTTACATTATTTAATGTGTATTTTGTATATATATTTTATACGTATTTACATCATTTTATGTGTATTTTGTATATATATTTCTATAGAAATCTAAGTTATTTTATATGTATTCGTATAGAGATTTTGAAACAAAGTTACACTTTTATGTGTATTTTGCATATTTTTTCAATGCAAATTTACCTTATTGTACATGCATTTTGTATATTAATTTTAATAAAAATTTAATTATTCTATGTGTATTTTTGTATATGTATTTTTAATAAAAAAAAAAGCTTTATTTTATGGGTATTTTGCATCTTTATTTTCATACAAATTTACTTTATTTTATTGATATTCTGCTCATTCATTTTGATACGATTTGACATTATTCTATGTGTGTTTTGTATATATTTTTCATACAAATTTACGTTATTTTATGTTTATTTGTTTATATATTTTGACACAAATTTATAATATTTTATGGGTATTTTGTTTATATATTTCAAAAGAAATTTACCTAGTTTTATGTGTATTTTGTATATCTATTTTTATACAAATTCAAGTTATTTCTATGTATTTTTGTATATATTTTAATACAAATTTTGGTTCTGTTATGTGTATTTTGTAAATTTATTTTCTTTAAAATATATATTATTGTTATTTTGTTGATTTATTTTGATACGAATTTACATTATTTTATATGTACTTTGTATATATATTTTTATTCGCATTTACATTATTTAATATTTATTTTGATTATATATTTTTATAGAAATTCATGGTATTTTATGTGTATTTGTATATATATTTTCATATAAATTTACCTTATTTTATGTGTATTTTGTACATATATTTCATTACAAATTTACCTTATTTAATGTTTATTTTGTATATTTATTTAATTAAATATTAAATTATTTTATGTGTATATTTGTATTTGTATTTAGGTTATTTTATGTGTATTTTCTATATATATTTTCATCCAAAAAATACATTATTTTATTAGTATTTTCATAATGTAACTCGATAAGAATTTAGATTAGTTCATAGGTATTTTGTATCCATATTTTTATACGCATTTACATTATTTAATGAGTGTTTTGTATATACATTTTTATGCAAATCAACTTTATTTTATGTTCATTTTTGTACATATATTTTTATAGAAATTTCCGTTCTTTTATGTGTATTTTCTATATGTTTTCTCATACAAATTTCCATTAATTTATTGGTATTTTGTTTATTTATAAAAAAATATATATATATATATATATATATATATATATATATATATATATATATATATATATATATATATATATATATATATATATATATATATATATATATATATATATATATAAAAATATATATATATATCTATAGATATATATATATATATATATATATATATATATATATATATATATATATATATATATATATATATATATATATATATATATATATATACACACACACACACAAAATACACATAACGTAAATAGAAATACAAATATACACATGAAATAATTTAAATTTTAATGAAAATAAATATACAAAATAAACATAAAATAAGGTAAATTTTTAATGAAATATATATACAAAATACACATAAAATAACATAAATTTATATCAAAATATATATACAAGATACACATTAAATAATGTAAATACATATAAAAAATATATGTACAAAGTACACCTAAAATAATGTAAATTCGTATCAAAATAAATTATCAAAATACCAATTAAATAATATAAATTTGTGTTAAAATAAATTTACAAAATACACATAACATACTAAAAAAAAATTTAAAATATATACAAAAATACCCAAAAATAATTTAAGTTAGAAAGAAAATAGATATACAAAATACACATAAAATTAGGTAAATTTGTCTTGAAGTATATATACAAAATACCCATAAAATATTGTAGATTTTTATCAAAATATATAAACAAATACACATAAAATAACGTAATTTGTTTATTTATTTTCATCCAAATTTAAATTATTTTATTTGTATATTTGTATTTGTATTCACGTTATTTTATGTGTATTTTCTATATTTATTTTCACTCAAAATTATATTATTTTATTAGTATTTTGTTTATTTGTTTCGATACGAGTTTAGATTATTTCATGTGTATTTTGTATACATATTTTTATACGCATTTACATTATTTAATGTGTTTTGTGTATATATTTTTATACAAATTTACTTTATTTTATGTGGATTTGTGTTGTTTTTTTATACAAATTTACATTATTTTATGTGTATTCTGTATTTTTTAATTCAAATTGGCCTTATTTTAAGTGTATTTTGTATATTTATTTGCATATAGATTTAAATTATTTCATGTGCATTTTTGTACACATATTTTTATAGAAATTTGCGTTATTTTATGCAGGGATGGCCCGAAGGGAATGCAGTTGGGGGGGGGTAAGGTAAACTATGACCAACTCAGTCATTTTATGACCAACTCCAAACTGGCGAGCGAAGCGAGCCATTCAGCGGGTTTTTTTTTTAAACTCACCTTTTTTTGGGGCATTTTTAAGGCCTAAGTAGGGACATTTATGAGTCTCAGATGCTTTTCATTTGCATTTAAGAGTATAATAATTTTGGTCATGGGGGCGGCTGCTCTCCCAGGGTCATTAAGTCATTCTGCGTACCCTTGTCTAAAGTGTCATTTGTTGATATTGTTACTGTTGTGTTGCTGCCACTGCCAGTAATGGCTTATGGCTCAAGGGGTTTGTCATTAGTGGAACAGGTGAACTTGCTCCGGAGTTGAGGCTCCGGCTGGACCATCCCTGCTCTCCGAATGAACCCTGATCTGATCCCTTCCCACTGTTCCCAGGGCTTCCCTCCTGGACCATCACTCTCTTAAATAAAAAGAAAAAAAACCTTAACCTTTTATTTGACCATCTGAGGTGACCTCAGATGGTCAAATAAAAGCAGTGAGGTGGGTGAGTGGTGAGCGTGTTGTGGTTACGTTCTCGGGGTGCCGAGTTCCAGCCCTACTACAGTCTACAGGCAAACCCTTATTCACTGCCGAGTGTCTTAAAGCTATCCACATGACTTGTCACCATCTACTCCACCTGGAGCACATAATGTGCATGGAAGGATTTGGAGGATCACCAAACATAGCCAGCGCTAACCCCTGCAGGAGGCTGGTTCAAGAGTGATGATACTGAGCCAGTATACAGTTCCGAATAACGCAGTCGGGCCATCCATGCTCCCTGATCCCTCCCCGCCTGTGGCCATTCCTGCCTAAAAAAAAAAAAAATATAAAAAAATAAAAAAAAAATAAATAAACCTCAAATTTTTTACCAACTCACTAGGACTTTTTGACCAACTCCGACCAAACATTGGGGGGGTGACCCCCCCCCACCCACCCCCCGCTCGGGCCATCCCTGATTTTATCTGCATTTTGTGTATATTTTTTTCACACAAATTTATATTATTTTATTGGTATTTTGTTTATTTATTTTGATACGAGGTTACATTATTATATATGTAATTTGTATATATTTTTTATACGTATTCACATTATTTAATGTGTATTTTGTTTAAAAAATTATTATACAAATCCACAATACATGTGTATTTGTTTAAATATTTTGATACAAATTTACATTATTTTATGTATATTGTACCCATATTTCAATACAAATATAGCTGATTTTATTTGTATTTTGTATATCTATTTTCATGCAAATTTAGATGTTTTGTGTGTATTTTTGTATATAATTTTATACAAAGTTATGTTATTTTATGTGTTTTGTATATTCATTTTCATACAAATATACATTCTTTTATTGATATTTTGTTCATTTATTTTAAACGAATTCACACTATTTTATATGTATTTTGTATATATATTTTTATGCGTATTTGCAATATTTTTTTGTGTATTTTGTATATATATTTTTTTTATAGAATTTTACGTTATTTTATGTGTATTAGTATATATATTTTTGAAACAAATTTACATTGTTTTATGTGTATTTTGCATATCTAATTCAATACAAATTTACCTTATTGTATGTGCATTTTGTATATTTATTTTAATTCAAATTTAATTATTTTATGTGTATTTTTGTATATATATTTTTATACAAATATGCGTTATTTTATGGGTATTTTGCATCTTTATTTTCATAGAAATTTACATTATTTTATTGATATTCTGCTCATTTTTTTAATACGATTTTACATTATTCTATGTGTATTTTGTATATATTTTTAATACATTTTTCCATTATTTAATGTGTATTTTGTATATAATTTTTATACAAATTTACGTTATTTTATGTGTATTTGTTTATATATTTTGACACAAATTTACAATATTTTATGTGTATTTTGTATATATATTTCAAAAGAAATTTACCTAGTTTTATGTGTATTTTGTATATCTATTTTCATAAAAATTCAAATTATTTCTGTGTATTTTTGTATATATTTTAATACAAATTTTAGTTATGTTATGTGTATTTTGTATATTTATTTTCATTCAAATATATATTATTTTATTGGTATGTTGTTGATTTATTTTGATACGAATTTACATTATTTTATATGTACTTTGTATATATATTTTTATACGCATTTACATTATTTAATGTTTATTTTGAATATATATTTTTATACAAATTCATGTTATTTTATGTGTATTTGTATATATATTTTCATACAAATTTACATTATTTGACGTGTATTTTGTACATATATTTCATTACAAATTTACCTTATTTTATGTTTATTTTGTATATTGATTTCATTCAATTTTAAATTGTTTTATGTGTATATTTTTATTTGTATTTAGGTTATTTTATGTGTATTTTCTATATATATTTTCATCCAAAATTACATTATTTTATTGGTATTTTGTTAATTTAATTCGATACGAATTTAGATTATTTCATAGGTATTTTGTATACATATTTTTATACGCATTTACATTATTTAATGTTTGTTTTGTATATATATTTTTATGCTAATTAATTTATTTTATGTGCTTTTTTGTACATATATTTTTATAGAAATTTGCGTTAATTTATGTCTATTTTGTATATGTTTTCTCATAGAAATTTACATTATTTTATTGTTATTTTGTTTATTTATTTTGATACGAATTACATGATTATACATATATTTTGTACATATTTTTTATACGTATTTACATTATTTAATGTGTATTTTGTTTATATATTTTTATACAAATTTACGTTATTATATGTGTATTTTTATAAATATTTTGATACAAATTTACATTATTTTATGTATTTTGTATATATATATATATATATATATATATATATATATATATATATATATATATATATATATATATATATATATATATATATATATATATATATATATATATATATATATATATATATATATATATATATATATATATATATATATATATATATATATATATTATATATATTATTTTTTTTGTATATAGTTTTATACAAATTTACGTTATTTTATGAGTATTTTCTATATTCATATTTATACAAATACACATTCTTTTATTGATATTTTGTTTATTTATTTTGATACGAATTTACATTATTTTATGTGTATTTTGTATACATTTTTTATACGTATTTACTTCATTTTATGTATATTTTGTATATATATTTTTATTGAAATCTACGTTATTTTATGTGTATTCGTATATATATTTTGAAACAAATTTATATTGTTTAATAAGTATTTTGCATTACATTACATTATGTTACGTGTATTTTATACATATATTTTCTACGTATTTGCATCATTTATTGTGAATTTTGTATATATATTTTCATAGAAATTTACGTTATTTTATTTCGATTCATATATATATTTTGATAGAAATTTACATTATTTTATGTGTATTTTGCATATCTATTTCAATACAAATTTATCTTATTGTATGTGCATTTTGTATATTTATTTTAGTACAAATTTAATCATTTTATGTGAATTTTTGTATATATATTTTTATACAAATATGCGTCATTTTATGAGTATTTTACATCTTTATTTTCAAACAAATTTACATTATTTTATTGATATTCTGTTTACTTATTTTTATACGATTTTACATTATTCTATGTGTATTTTGTGTATATTTTTATACATCTTTTCACTATTTAATGTATATATATATATATATATATATATATATATATATATATATATATATATATATATATATATATATATATATATATATATATATATATATATATATATATATATATATATATATATATATATATATATATATATATATATATATATATATATATATATATATATATATATATATATATATATATATATATATATATATATATATACTTTTTTATGGGTATTTTCCATCTTGATTTTCATACAAATTTACATTATTTTATTGATATTCTGTGTATTTATTTTGAGACGATTTCACATTATTCTATATGTATTTTGTATATATTTTTTTTTACATATATGCATTATTTAATGTGTATTTTCTATATATATTTTATGAAAATTTACATTATTTTATGTGTATTTTGTATATGTATTTCAATACAAATTTACCTAATTTTAAGTGTATTTTGTATAACTGTTTCCATACAAATTTAAAATATTTTGTGTATTTTTGTATATATTTTTATACAAATTTTAGTTATTTTATTTTTATTTTGTATTTATTTTTTTGCAAATATGCATTCTTTTATTGGAGTTTTGTTGATTTATTTTGATACGAATTGACATTATTTTATGTGTATTTTGTATATATATTTTTATACGTATTTAGTCATTTTATGCGTTTTTTGTATATAGATTTTCACATAAATTTACGTTATTTTATGTGTATTCTTATATATATTTTGACTAAAATTTACATAATTTTATGCGTATTTTGCATATCTATTTCTCTACAAATTTAACATATTGTATGTGCATTTTGTATATTTATTTTAATTCAAGTTTAATTATTTTTTGTGTATTTTTGTATATATATTTTTATACTGTTGCATCTTTATTTTCATACAAATTTACATTATTGTATTGATAATCTTTTTATTTATATTGATTCGATTTTACATTAATCCATGTGTATTTTGTATATATTTTTTTTCATATTTACATTATTTAATGTGTATTTTGAATATATATTTTTAAAAAATTTACGTTATTTTTTTTTTATTTGTTTACACATTTTCATAAAAAATTACACTATTTTATATGTATTATGTATTTGTATTTTAATACAAATTTATCTAATTTTATGTTTTTTTTTTCATACAAATTTAATTTTTTTGTTTATTTTTGTATATATTTTTATATAAATTTTAGTTCTTTTATGTGTATTTTGTATATTTATTTTGCTACAAATATACATTCTTTTACTGGAATTTTGTTTATTTATTTTCATACGAGTTTACTTTATTTTAGGTGTATTTTGTATATATATTTTTTATACGTATTTACATCATTTTATGTGTATTTTGTATATATATTTTCATAGAAATTTTACTTCTTTTATGTGTATTCGTATATATAGTTTGATGAAAATTTACATTATTATGTTTATTTTGCATATCTATTTCAATACAACTTTATCTTATTGTAAGTGCATTTTGTATATTTATTTTAATACAAATTTAATTATTTGATGAGTACTTTTGTATATATATTTTTATACAAATATCTGTTATTTTATGGGTATTTTGCATCTTTATATTCATACAAATTTACATTATTTTATTGATATTCTGTTTATTTATTTTGCGACGATTTTAAATTAGTCTACATGTATTTTGTAAATATTTTTTTATACATATTTATATTATTTAATGTGTATATATATATATATATATATATATATATATATATATATATATATATATATATATATATATATATATATATATATATATATATATATATATATATATATATATATATATATATATATATATATATATATATATATATATATATATATATATATATATATATATATATATATATATATATATATATATACATATATATATTATATATATGTTTTGAATATATTTTATAAATTAAAATTATTTCTGTTTATTTTTGAATAGATTTTAATAAAATTTTTAGTTATGTTATGTTTTTTCGTAAATTTTTTTTCACAATTTTTTTATTATTTTATTGTTATTTTTTTATATATTTTGATACGATTTTACATCATTTTAGGTGTACTTTGCATATATAGTTTTAAACGTATTTACATAATTCAATGTGTATTTTATATATATATTTTGATACAAATTTATGTTATTTTATGTGTATTTGTATTTTGATACAAATTTAAATTATTTTATGAGTATTTTGTATATATTTTTCATTACAAATTTTCCTTATTTTATGTTTATTTTGTATATTTATTTGCATTCAAATTTAAATTATTTTATGTGTATATTTGTATTTGTATTTATGTTATTTTATGTGTATTTTGTTTATTTATTACGATACGAATTTAAATTATTTCATGTGTATTTTGTATACATATTTTTAAACGCATTTACATTATTTAATGTGTGTTATGTATATATATTTTTATACAAATTTACTTTATTTTATGTGCATTTATGTAGTTGTTTTTTATACAAATTTAGCTTATTTTATGTGTATTTTTTACCGTTTTTTATAAAAAATAAAAATAAATTGTCTTTTTGTATTTAGTTTTATACAAATTTATCTTATTTTATGAGTATTTTGTATATTCATTTTCATACAAATACACACTCTTTTATTGTTATTTTGTTTATTTATTTTGATACGAATTTACATCATTTTATGTGTATCTTGTATATATATTTTTATATAAATTTACGTTATTTTATGTGTATTCGTATATATATTTTTAAATAAATTTACACTGTTTTATGTGTATTTTTCATATTTATTTCAATTCAAATCTACCTTATTGTATGTGCATTTTGTATATTTATTTTAATATAAATTTAGTTATTTCGTGTATTTTTGTATATACATTTTTATAAAAATATGCGTTATTTTATGGGTATTTTCCATCTTTATTTTCATACAAATTTACATTATTTTATTGATATTCTGTGTATTTATTTTGATACGATTCTACATTATTCTATGTGTATTTTGTATATATATTTTTATACATATCTGCATTATTTGATGTGTATTTTGCATATATATTTGATGGAAATAAACGTTATTTTATGTGTATTTGTTTATATATTTTCATACAAATTTACATCATTTTATGTGTATTTTGCACATCTATTTCAATATAAATTTAACTTATTTTATGTGTATTTTGTATATTTATTTTAATAAGATTTAACTATTTTATGTGTATTTTTCTCAATATATTTTTTATACAAATATGCGTTATTTTATGGGTATTTTGCATCTTTATTTTCACACAAATTTCCATTATTTTATTGATATTCTGTTTATCTATATTAATACGATTTTACATTATACTATGTTTATTTTTTATATATTTTCTAAACTTATCAATATTATCTAATGTATATTTTGTATATATATTTTTATACAAATTTCCATTATTTTATGTGTATTTTGTATATATATTTCATTACAAATTTACCTTATTTTATGCTTATTTTGTATATTTATTTTCATTAAAATTTAAATTTATACTTATATTTGTATTTGTATTTACGTTATTTTATGTGTGTTTTGTATATATATTTTCATTAAAAATTACAATATATTACTGGTATTTTGTTTATTTATTTCGATACGGATTTAGATTATTTCATGTGTATTTTGAATACATATTTTTATACTTATTTATATTATTTAATGTGTGTTTTACATATATATTTGTAGACAAATTTACTTTATTTTTTGTTTATTTTTGTATTTTTTAATACACATTTACCTTATTTTACCTGTATTTTGTATATTTATTTTCATACAAATTTAAATTATTTTATGTGCATTTTTGTACATATATATTTATAGAAATTTGCGTTATTTTATGTGTATTTTGTATATATTTTTTCATAGAAATTTACATTATTTTATTGATATTCTGTGAATTTAGTTTGATACGATTTTACGTTATTCCATGTGTATTTTGTATATATTTTTTATACATATTTACATTATTTAATGTGTATTTTGTATATATATTTTATAAAAATGTACGTTATTTTATGTGTATTTGTTTACACATTTTCATAAAAAATTACATTATTTAATGTGTATTTTGTATTTGTATTTTAATACAAATTTACCTAATTTTATTTGTAGTTTTTTATCTATTTTCACACAAATTTAAATTATTTTTGTGTATTTTTGCATATATTTTATACACATTTTAGTTATTTTACATGTATTTTGTATATATATTTTGCTACAAATATAGAATCTTTTATTGGAATTTTGTTTATTTATTTTGATACGAATTTACATTATTTTAGGTTGATTTTGTATATATATTTTTTTACGTATTTACATCATATTATGTGTATTTTGTATATATATTTTCATAGAAATTATCGTTATTTTATGTTTATTCGTATATATAATTTAAAACAAATTTACATTATTATGAGTATTTTGCATATCTATTTCAGTACAAATTTACCTTATTGTAACTACATTTTGTATATTTATTTTAATACAAATTTATTTATTATATTAGTATTTTTGTATATATATTTTTATACAAATATGTGATATTTTATGGGTTTTTGCATCTTTATATTGATACAAATTTACATTATTTTAATGATATTCTGTTTATTTATTTTGAGACGATTTTACATTATTGTATGTGTATTTTGTATGTATTTTTTAAACATATTTACATTATTTAATGTATATTTTGTATATATATTTTTATACAAATTTAGGTTATTTTATGTGTACTTGTTTACATATCTCGATTCAAATTTACAGTATTTTATGAGTATTTATTATATATATTTCAAAACAAATTTACCTATATTTATGTGTATTTTGTATATCTATTTTCATACAAATTTAAATTACTTATGTGTATTTTTGTATAGATTTTAATACAAATTTTAGTTATATTATGTGTATTTCGTAAACTTATTTTCACAATTTTTTTTATTATTTGAATTTTGTTGACTTATTTTGATACGAATTTACATTATTTTTTGTGTACTTTGTATATATAGTTTTATACGTATTTACATTATTTAATGTGTATTTTGTATATATATTTTGATACAAATTTATGTTATTTTAGATGTATACATATTTTGATACAAATTTAAATTATTTTACGTGTATTTTGTATATATATTTCATTACAAATTTACCTCATTTTATGTTTATTTTGTATATTTATTTGCATTAAAATTTAAATTATTTTATGTTTATATATGTATATGTATTTATGTTATTTTATGTGTATTTTGTATATATTTTCTCATTGAAAATTACATTATTTTATTGGTATTTTGTTTATTTATAAATATTTATAAATAAATAAAATACCAATAAAATAATGTATATATATATAGATATATATATATATATATATATATATATATATATATATATATATATATATATATATATATATATATATATATATATATATATATATATATATATATATATATATATATATATATATATATATATATATATATATATATATATATATATATATATATATATATATATATATATATATATATATATATATATATATATATATATATATATATATATATATATATATATATATATATATATCAATATATATCTATATATATCACCACACACACTGTGCTCGGCCCTATCTTCCTGCGAATGGATGGTGGACGGTCCTCAAGCCCAGGCAGGCCACGGGCAGCTTCCTGCTCAGGGCCGGACACTTAGCCTCGTTATAGAGGCGTGAGGTCAATCAAGTTTCAGCTGTCATACTATAGAAGTGATCCTACAAAATACACATTGAAAAATGTAAATACGTATAAAAAATAATATACAAAGTACACATAAATTAATGTAAATTCGTTTCAAAATAAATCAAGAAAATACAAGAAAATAATATATATACAAAAATACCCAAAAATGGTTTAAATTTGCATGAAAATAGATATACAAAATATAAATAAAATGAGGCAAATTTGTTTTGAAATATATATACAAAATACCCATGAAATATTGTAAATTTGTATCAAAATATATAAACAAATACACATAAAATAAAGTAAATTTGTATGAAAATATATATTCAAAATATACATTAAATAATTTAATTATGTAGAAAATATATACAAAATACACATAGAATAATATAAAATCGTATCAATATAAATAAACAAAATATTAATAAAATGATGTAAATTTGTATGAAAAAAAAGATGCAAAATACCCATGAAATAACGCATATTTGTATAAAAATATATATACAAAAATACATATAAAATAATCAAATTGCTATTAAAATGAATATGCAGAATGCACATACAATACGGTAAATTTGTATGGAAATAGATATGCAAAATACACATAAAACAATTAAAATTTATATCAAAATATATATACGAATATACATAAAATAAGGTAAATTTATATGAAAATATATATACAAAATACATATAAAATGATGTAAATATGTATAAAAATATATATACAAAATACACATCAAATAAGGTAAATTCGTATCAAAATAAATCAACAAAACTCCAATAAAAGAATGGATATTTGTAGGAAAATATATATACAAAATTCAAATAAAATAACTAAAATTTGTGTAAAAATATATAAATTTACGAAAATAGATAAACAAAATACACATAAAATTAGGTAAATTTGTATTGAAATACATATACAAAATACACATAAAATAATGTAAATTTGTATGAAAATATTTAAACAAATACACATCAAATAACGTAAATTTGTATAAAATGTACACATAAAATAATGTAAATATGTATAAAAAAATATATACAAAATACACATGGAATAATGTAAAATCGTATCAAAATAAATACACAAAATATCAATAAAATAACGTAAATTTTTTGATAATAAAGTTGCAAAATTCCAATAAAATAATACATATTTTTATAAAAATATATATACAAAAATACACATATAATAACAAAATTTGTGTTAAAATAAATATACAAAATGCACACACAATAGGGTAAATTTGTATTGAGATAAATATGCAAAATACACATAAAACAAAAAAATAAATTGTTTCAAAATATATATACAAATACACAAAAAATAAAGGAAATACGTATAAAAATATATGTACAAAATACACATAAAATAATTTAAACTCGTATCAAAATAAATAAGCAAAATAACAATAAAAAAATGTGTAATTGTATGAAAATAGATATACAAAATACACATAAAATAAGCTAAATTTGTATTGAAATATATATATAAAATAAATAAAATAATGTAAATTTGTATCAAAATATTTAAACAAATACTCATAAAATAACGTAAATTTGTATAAAAATACATGAACGAAATACACATTTAATAATGTAAATACGTACAAAAAATATATACAAAATACACGTATAAAAAAGAAAATTCGTGTCAAAATAAATAAACAAAGCACCAATAAAATAATGTAATTCTGTATGAAAAAATATATGCAAAATACACATAAAATAATGTAAATTTGTATCAAAATATATATACTAATACACATAAAATAACATAAATTTGTATAAAAATAAATATACAAAATACACATTAAATAATGAAAATACGTATAAAAATTTATATACAAAGTACACATAAAATAATGTAAATTCGTACCAAAATAAATCAACAAAAAACAATCAAATAATATCAATTTGTGTGAAAATAAGTTTACAAAATACACATAACATAACTAAAATTTGTATTAAAATATAAACAAAAATATAATATAATATAATATAAATATAATAATAATATAATATAAATTTGTATAAAAATATATATACAAAATACCCATAAAATATTATAGATTTCTATCAATATAAATAAACAAATACACATAAAATAACGTAAATTTGTATGAAAATATATATACAAAATATACATTAAATAATGTAAATATATATAAAAAAATATATACAAAATACCCATAAAATATACTGTAAAATCGTATCAAACTAAATAAACAGAATATCAATAAAATTTGAATGAAAATGAAGAAGCAAAATAACCATAAAATAACGCATATTTGTTTAAAAATGCACATTACATAATTAAATTTGTATGAAAATAGGTATACAAAATGCATATACAATATGGTAAATTTCTATTGAAATAGATATGCAAAATACACATAAAATAATGTAAATCTGTATCAAAATATAAATACGAATACACATAAAATAACGTAAATTTCTTTGAAAATATATATACAAAATACACATAAAATGAAGTAAATACGTATAAAAATATATATACAAAATACACCTAAAATAATGTAAATTCGTATCAAAATAAATAAACAAAATTCCAATAAAAGAATATATATTTATAGAAAAATAAATATACAAAATACACATAAAATAAGTAAAATTTGTATAAAAATATATACAAAAAATACACAAAAATAATTTAAATTTGTATGAAAATATATATACAAAATGAATATAAAATTAGGTAAATTTGTATATATATATATATATATATATATATATATATATATATATATATATATATATGTATATATATATATATATATATATATATATATATATATATATATATATATATATATATATATATATATATATATATATATATCTATATATCTATATCTATATCTATATCTATATATATATATATATATATATATATATATATATATATATATATATATATATATATATATATATATATATATATATATATATATATAGACAAAAAACACGTAAAACAATGTAAATTAGTATAAAATATATATACAAATACACATTAAATGATGTAAAATCATATCAAAATAAATAAATAAAATAGCCATAGTGTAAAGTGTATTTCTTTGAAAATAAATATACAAAATACACATAAAATAATGTAAATTTATGTAAAACTATATACAAAACATACACAAAAATAGTTTAAATTTGTATTCAAATAAATATACAAAATAAAAATACAAGAAATTAAATTTGTATTGAAATAGATATGCAAAATAAACATAAAATATGTAAATTTGTATCAAAATATACTAATAAACATAAAATAACGTAAATTTATATTAAAAAATATATACAAAATACACATAAAATGATGTAAATACGTATAAAAATATATACAAAATACACCTAAAATAATGTAAACTCGTATCAAACTAAGTAAACAAAATTCCAATAAAAGAATGTATATTTGTGGAAAAATGAATGTACAAAATACACGTAAAATAAGTAAAATGTGTATAAAAATCTATACAAAAATACCCAGAAATAATTTATTTTTGTATGAAAATAGATATACATAATACACATGAAATTAGTTAAATCTGTATTGAAATACATATACAAAAAACGCATAAAATAATGTAAATTTGTATGAAAATGTAGAAACAAATACACACAAAAAAACGTAAATTTGTATAAAATATATATACAAAATAAACATTAAATAATGTAAACATGTATAGAAAAAAACATGTACAAAATACACATAAAATAATGTAAAATCATATTAAAATAAATACACAGAATCTCAATAAAAAATGTAAATTTGTATGAAAATAAAGATTCAAAATACCCTTAACCCATAAGCGTCGGGCTAGAGGACTATTGTCGTCCTCGGTGCTGATAGATTTTGTAAAATAGGTGTCTTTCATCAATGCCCCGTGTGGCAATTTCAAACGAAAACATAATAATTTATTTTGTTTTTTCATCGCCAATCCTTCCTCTCCACGATTAAATAAATTTGAAGTGTCTACGTCGCAGCACGGCATAGATATGATGTTGGGAAGAGGTGCTATTTTTGGCCAAGCCGTGCGCGTCGGATGGCGGGAACTCCCGCCACCCGACGCTTTCCGCCCGAGCGGGAATTCCCGTCACCCGACGCACACGGGTTAAAATAGCGCATATTTGTACAAAAATATATATACAAAAATACACATAAAACAATTAAATTTGTATTAAAGTAAATATACAAAATGCACATACAATAAGGTAAATTTGTATTGAAATAGATATGCAAAGTACACATAAAATAAAGTAAGTTTATATCAAAATATATATACGAATACAAATAAAATAACGTAAATTTCTATGAAAATATATATAGAAAATGCACAAAAAATGATGTAAATGCGTATAAAAATATATATTAAATACACCTAAAATAATGTAAATTTGTATCAAAACAAATAAACAAAATTCCAATAAAAGAATGTATATATGTTTTAAAAATGAATATACAAAATACACATAAAATAAGTAAAATTTATATAGAAATATATACAAAAATACACACAAATAATTTAAATTTGTATAAAAATAGATATACAAGATACACATAAAATCAAGTAAATTTGTATTGAAATACATATACAAAATAAACATAAAATAATGTAAATTTTTTTGAAAAAATATAAACAAATACACATAAAATAACGTAGATTTGAATAAAATATATAAACAAAATACACATTAAATAATGTAAATAAGTATAAAAAGAGGTATACAAAATACAAATAGAATAATGTAAAATCCTATCAAAATAAATACACAGAACGTCAATAAAATAATATAAATTTGTATGAAAATAAAGATGCAAAATACCCATAAAATAACGCATATTTTTATAAAAATATAAATACAAAAATACATATTAAAAAATTAGATATGTATTAAAATAAATATTCAAAATGCACACACAGTAAGGTAAATTTGTATTGAAATAGATGTGAAAAATACACATAAAATAATGTAAATTTGTATGAAAATATATATAAGAATACACATAAAATAACGTAAATTTCTATGAAAATATATATACCCAATACATATAAAATAATGTAAAAATGTTTAAAAATATATTGAGAGAAAATACACATAAAATAAGGTAAATTCGTACCAAAAGAAATAAAAAAATACCAATAAAAGAATGCGTATTTGTATGAAAATAAAAATACAATATACATATAAGATAACGCAAATTTGTTTAAAACTATATACAAAAAATACACAAAAGTATGTATGAAAATAAATATACAAAATAAACATAAAATAAGATAAATTTGATTTCAAAAATATATACAAAAAGACAAAATAATGTAAATTTGTATGAAAATATTTAAACAAATACACATATAATAACGTAAATTTGTATAAAAATATATAAACATAATACACATTAAATAATGTTAATACGTATAAAAAATATATTCAAAATACACATATAATAATGTAAATTCGTATCAAAATAAATAAACAAAATACCAAAAAAATAATGTAAATTTGTATGAAAAAATATATACAAAATACACATAAAATTACGCAAATTTCTAAAAAAATATATGTACAAAAATGCACATAAAATAATTTAATTTTGTATGAAAATAAATATATAAATATACACATATATATTATTATTTTATTTGTAGTAAAAAAAATACAGAATACACATAAAATAATGTAAATTTGTATTAAAAAAACACAAACGCACTTAAAATAAAGTAAATTTGTATAAAAATAGATATACAAAAAACACATTAAATAATGTAAATGCGTATAAAAATATGTATACATAATACATATGAAATAATATAAGTTCGTATCGAAATAAATAAACAAAATACCAATAAAATAATAAAATTTTCAATGAAAATATATATAGAAAATACACATGAAATAACGTAAATACAAATACAGATATACACATAGAATAATTTAAATTTGAATAAAAATAAATATACAAAATAAACATAAAATAAAGTAAATTTGTAATGAAAAATATATACATAATACATATAAAATAATGTAAATTTCCATTAAAAATAAAATATATATATATAAAAATATATATATAAATATATATATATATATATATATATATATATATATATAAAAATATATATATAAATATATATATATATATATATATATATATATATATATATATATATATATATATATATATATATATATATATATATATATATATATATATATAAATATATATATATATATATATATATACATATACTAATAAATATATATATTATATATTATAAAAATATAATAATGTAAATACGTATGAAAATTTAAATACAAAGTACACATAAAATAAGGTAAATTCGTATCAAAATCAATCAACAAAATACCAATAAAATAATATAAATTTGTGTGAAAATAAATTTACAAAATACACATAACATAACTAAAATTTGAATTAAAATCAATAAAAACTCCCAGAAATAATTATAATTTGTATAAAAATAGATATAAAAAAATACATATAGAATTAGGCAACTTTGTTTTGAAATATATGTACAAAATACACATAAATTATTGTAAATTTGTATCAAAATATTTAAATAAATACACATAAAATAGCGTAAATTTGTATAAAAATATATGTACAAAAGATACATTAAAAAATGTAAATATGTATAAAAAATATATACAAAATACACAGAATAATGTAAAATCGTTTCAAAATAAATAAACAGAATATCATTAAAATAATGTAAATTTGTATGAAAATAAAGATGCAAAATACCCATATAATAACGCATATTTGTATAAAAATATATATATACAAAAATACACATAAAATAATTAAATTTGTATTAAAATGAATATACAAAATGCACATACAATAATGTAAATTTGTATTGAAATACATATGCAAAATACACACACAATAATGTAAATTTGTATCAAAATATATATACGAATACACATAAAATAAAGTAAATTTCTATGAAAATATATATACAAAATACACATAAATTTTTATATATATATATATATATATATATATATATATATATATATATATATATATATATATATATATATATATATATATATATATATATATATATATATATATATATATAAAATCCACCTAAAATAATGTAAACTCGTATCAAACTAAATAAACATATTCCAATAAAAGACTTTATATTTGTAGGAAAACAAATATACAAAATACACATAAAATAACTAAAATTTATATAAAAATATATATAAAAATAAACAAATATAGTTTAAATTTGAACGAAAATAGATATACAAAATACACATAAAAATAGCTAAATATGTATTGAAATACATGTACAAAAGACACATAAAATAACGTAAATTTGTATGAAATGAAAACAAATACACATAAAATAACGTAAATTTGTTTAAAATATATATACAAAATACACATTAAATAAAGTAAATATATATACAAAAATATATTCAAAGTACACATACAATAATGTAAAATCACATCAAAATAAATACACAGAATATCAATAAAATAATGTAAATATGTATGAAAAGAAAATAGCAAAATACCCATAAAATTTCTATAAATATATTTATATAAAAATAAACATAAAATAGTTAAATTTGTATTAAAAAATATACAAAATGCACATGCAAAAAGGTAAAATTGTATTAAAATAGATATGCAAAATACACATTAAACAATGTAAATTTGTTTCAAAATATATTTACGAATACACATATAATAATGTAAATTTCTATAAAGATATATATACAAAATACACATAAAATTATGTAAATAGGTATGAAAATATATATATACAAAATACACATAAAATAATGTAAATTCGTATCAAAGTAAATAAACAAAATACCGAAAAAAGAATGTGTATTTGTATGAAATTAAATAGACACAATGCACATAAAATAACGTAAATATGCATCAAGCTATATACAAAAATACACAGAAATAATTTAAATTTGTATGAAAATAGATATACAAAATACACATAAAATAAGCAAAATTTGAATTGATGCAAAATAACCATAAAATAAAGCATATTTTTATAAAAAATATATATACAAAAATACACATAAAATAATTAGATTTGTATTAAAATAAAGATACAAAATGCAAAAACAATGAGGAAGATTTGTATTGAAATAGATATGTAGAATACACATAAAACAATGTAAATTTGCTTCAAAATATATATAGGAATACACATAAAATAACGTATATTTCTATAAAAATATATATACAAAATATATATTAAGTGATGTAAATACTCTCTCTCTCTCTCTCTCTCTCTCTCTCTCTCTCTCTCTCTCTCTCTCTCTCTCTCTCTCTCTCTCTCTCTCTCTCTCTCTCTCTCTCTCTCTCTCTCTCTCTCTCTCTCTCTCTCTCTCTCTCTCTCTCTCTCTCTCTCTCTCTCTCTCTCTCTCTCTCTCTCTCTCTCTCTCTCTCTCTCTCTCTCTCTCTCTCTCTCTCTCTCTCTCTCTCTCTCTCTCTCTCTCTCTCTCTCTCTCTCTTCCTACTTTTTTATTTAAACAAATTTTACAAAAAAAAGAGGCTCAAAATTACACTTTTTTGGTATAATTATTCTAAGAGCCTGTGTATGGGACAAATTGAATTGTCGAATGTTGAAACATACAAGCATTCAAATACAAAATACGAAAAAAATAAAGAAAAACATGTAAAAACAATATGGAATATTGTCAGTTTGTCACTTTATATATATATTTTATACCACTAGCGCACTTGGGTGTCCCTCACTCCTCACTGCGTGCTCATGTTCTCCACTTGGGGAGTGGCTGCCGTGAACATGTTCCACAGGCGTGTGGTCCTGGCTGTATAAGTGCACTGGTGCTGCCTGGAGTGTGATCGAGGCACCTCCACGAGCTGGTCACCGGAGAGTGTAGTCCGGGTGAACCTCTGAGCAGCGCGTGGAGGGAACCTCAAGCTGCTGAGGTGGGGAACCCCCTGCACCTGGGCTTTGTGACACACCACCAGTGCTGAGACATCACGGCGGTGCTCCAGCGATGTAACAGTGGCAGACGACTCCACCAGACGCAGTGCTCGTCGCTGCACTGCGTCGAGCCTCTGCATGTCGGTGGCAGCACTCGCCATCCAGCAGAGGGCACCGTACTCCAGATACGGACGTATCTGTGCCTTGAAGAGAGTGAGGATGCCCCGTGGGTCGAGGGATCCCGCTACTCTTCGCAGGGCAGAGACTCGCAGGGAGGCCTGGCGGGCAACAGCTCGGACGTGGAGGTCGAAGCGCAGTCTTTGGTCCACAGTCACTCCCAGGACCTTGATGTGGTCCTGGAGGGGCAGACTCTTGCCTCCAAGACGCAGCTGGCCTGAGACTGCTCGAGAGGCGTCTGGGGACCGTGAGATGCCCATGGCCTGCGTCTTCTCCGGGGCGAGGGTGACCTGCCACTCCTCTCCCCACTGCTCCACCAGGCTGAGCTGCCTGTTGATCTCTTCGACGGCGTGCTGGCTGTCGGGGCGGCAGTAGGAGCGGGAGAGTGTGCAGTCATCGGCGTAGGCTGACACTGCCGATAGCTGCCGGAGGAGATCGTCGATATATATGCTCCACAGGATTGGGCCAAGCACGGAACCCTGTGGAACTGAGGCATGCACTGGTGAAGGCCTTGATGACTGCCCGTTGATCACCACCTGAAGGGTCCTCCCCTGGAGGTAATCCTTGAGCAGTATCAGTAGGGCACCCTGGACACCTTTAGCGCGAAGCTTCTCAATGAGCCCCGCGTGCCAAACCCTGTCAAAGGCTCCAGGAATATCCAGGGCTACCACGAGTGTGTCCAGGCCTTTATCCAGTGCGTCTTGCCAATCCTTGGAGAGGAGGAGGAGGAGGTCCGCGGTGGACAGGCCAGGCCTGAAGCCAAACTGTCTATCTGAGAGGAGATGGCTCTCACTCAGATGCTGACAGATGACTGCAGCCACCACACGCTCCAGCACCTTGCCCGCCACAGAAAGCAAGGAGATGGGCCTGTAGTTGCTGGGCTCGGACCTCGAATTTTTCTTGTGGACCGGAACCACACGCGCCTCCTTCCATAGTGAAGGCCACTTGCACTCCCTCAGGCAAGACGTGAAGACGGCGGAGAGAGGACCTGAGAGCTCCTTGGCACAATTCTTGAGGAGGCGTGGGCTTATGTCATCCGGGCCAACGGCTTTACCTGCGTCCTGCGCGCTGAGCAGCCGCTCAACCTGCCCTGCCGTCACCGACACAGAGGAGATAACACGGTCGGTTTCCTGTGGCAGCACAGGTGCGGGTCGTCCCGGGTCACCAACCTTCATTTTCTTGGCGAATAGTTCAGCCAGGAGCGAGGCTTTGTCTCCACTGCTTGTGGCCGTGGAACCGTCAGGCCTGGTGAGTGGAGGGACGGCATGGGGTTGGTTAGCCCCCTGCCGCTCCTTAACGAGACTCCACCAGATTTTGTTGCCAACTCCTGGGCCGCAAAGTTTCCGCTGCTGGTTCTCTCTCTGTCGCTTCTTCGCTCACGCGCAGGTAGCTGTCATCCGTTTGCAGGCCTCCCGGTGTTGGACCTTATTTTGGCGTGACGGATGACGCAAGTACCTCTCCCAGGCGGCATGCTTGGCCTCGGCAGCAACCCGGCATCGGAAACCGAACCAAGCGGGGTCACTAGGCCTGGCGAGGTACACCCTGCTGGGGACATATTGTTGCTGGAGGGCAAGGAGCTTGGTGGTGAGAGCCCGTACCTTGGCCTCGGCGTCCCCAGCCAACAGGGTCTCCCAGTCCGTGTCCTCCACGGCGTGTCTCATTGACGGCCAGTCGGCCCTCTCCCAAAGCCAGATGGTGCGCGGGACTGCGTCTTCCCTCTCTGTGGTCAGCTCAACCCGAGCCAGTACGGCATAGTGGTCAGAGCTGCCCACTGGCCCCAGCTGCTGGCAGCGGAGGCCGGCCTCGGGGAGGTCCGATAGCACAGGGTCCAGTAGCCCTCCTCGCTCATGTGTGGGGAAGGTTACGTGGTTTACCAGACCCTGCACCGTCAGTAAGTTATCGAAGGCTCCCTGCTCCAGGTGGAAGTTTAGATCTCCCACCACCATCACGTGGGAGCACTGGTGACGCAGGAGCAGGGTGTCGAGCTCCTCCGTCAGGCAATCCAGAGGAGCCCGCCCTTGCCTAGGGGGGCGGTAAATGACACAGAGGAGGAGACCACTGTTGTCCGTCAGTGCCACCCTGAAAAATAGAGCTTCCGTTTGGTGAGGCAGCGTCACCTCGAGCTTCTGTACATTTAGGCAGTCCTTAAAGCAGGCAGCCACGCCTCCGCCTGCTCTGTTCTCCCTGTCCTTCCTCACCCAGTGGGAATAACCCAGGATTTTGCCAAACGTTGGCTCCACCTCCTCAGTGAGCCACGTTTCCGTCACAGCAACAACGTCGACTCGATGGCGCAGGACAACATTGTGGGTGAGGTCGCCAACATTTGTACGCATTCCCCTGACATTGGCCGACACGACGGTGAGATGCCGGGTGAGCCGCCCATGCCCTCGCCGCCTCGCGTTGGCTTGGCAGGGAGGTGTGGTGGTGAGGCGAGACGTGTTAGTGTCTGCCCTGCCACGAGGGGGCGGGTCAGGTGCGGTGAAGCTCAGGCTGTTGTTGGTGATGTTGCCAGGTGGGGGGCTGCTGGGTGTCCTGAAAAGGGTGCTGAGGGTGGAGAGTTTGCTGCCTCCACAAGCCTTCCGTCAGGACTCTCCTGAGCAGCATTTCCTGGCGATGGTCAGCAACACGGCCGTAGCACGCCTCGGTTGTGTGGCCGGGGCGGAAGCAGTATCCACACCGGCGTCTTTCCCCTCCTCTGATCTCCCTCGGTGACCTGACGTCCTGTGAGTGAGTCAGGTGGGGTGGGGGGGGTCGCGTGCTCGGTAAGGAGAGGTGTGGTCATGCCTGCTACTTAGTCCGTTTCCGAAGCCACCTCATTTTGTTGTTGTTATTGTTGTTGTTATAGTTGTTATTGTTATTGTTGTTGTTTTTTGTGGTGGTGGTGTTTATATTGTTGTTACTGCTGTTGTCGCTGTTTCTATTTCTGCTGCTTCCGTTGATGTTGGTGTTGTTATTGTTGCTATTTTTGTTGTTATTGTTGATGTTGTTGCTGTTG